>NW_008751797.1:898856-1006281 GCF_000715545.1 Opisthorchis viverrini
AGGAGATTTTCAAGCTCAGAGCGCACACATTTATCAAGCATAATTTTTCTCATTTCGGGTGGTATCTGCGTGGAACGACCTTCCTCCGACTGTTGTCCACGCTCCTTCTAGAACCCAGTCTAAATCACTATTAGACATTTATTTATGCGAATCATCGCGCTGGGAACATAAGGAGCAGCACAGCACCCCTTTTTCACTTGTGCCTTTTAGGTGAATGACAGCCACTGACCGACAAGAACAAAAGCGACCCGGGAAACTTGGCAAAAGCCTCGATCCTGTGTATCAATGCGTTAAATCCCTGAAGTGAGCGAGCTTTCAAGGTCACGGACCCCCACTGATTCGCATCTCGTTACGGGTTTACGCGAGGTGAGAGAAAATCGTACTTCCGTTTACGTTGTACTCTTCGGTGATCTTTGAAAAGAGAAAACTGCTAAAGAATATTCAACGCGAAATTCACCCTGAAAGTCGGTCGTTGATGCTTGTTTGCTCTACACTCATCATATTTAGCAAATGAGATTATTTTGTTCGGCGAAGCTGCTCACAACACATTTCCCATGGATCTCAACTTCTATTAGGTACAACAAGGCCAGACAACAGCATGAACTGTGCAGTGCGGATGTGGGGCCATTTATGTGGATGATCCCCCCAGATATGCATAATCAGCTTGCGGATAATACAGCACGAATAGATTGCTTTAGCATTCATTTCCACTATGAATATGACAGTCTGTATGTAGTGGCCGCCATAAAGCTGTCCCCATGATAACTGCAGACGTTGCCACTCGCCCAGACTACTTCTCGTAAATGCTGGGTCCGAGTCTATTTTCGCGCAATTTATGGGGCCTCACCTATACACGGCAGCCTTATCCAATAGCCAAAGACGGCCTTTCATATCCATAACTGTACGCGGTGGCGCCAATATTTGCTGCCTATAGTAAACACCAGGCCGGTATCCATGCGGGCCGGTAAAAATAAGGCCTCAACTATATGTGAGAGCCTAGTCTGACGGACTGTTATACTCGATGTCAACTTACTTGGCTGCTTATTGTACCCGCTAGATCCGTATCCACATGCGGCTTTGATTAACCGGTAACCTTATCCAACCTAATGTGTCGTACTCGTAACTGTACGCGTTGTCGCTTATCTGTGCTACTTATGATAAACGCCGGGCCAGCATTTATGCGAATCGATCAACACGCGGCCCAAAATATGCACACATCTAATCACATGGCGAACGACGGATCTCATTTTCTTTACTAATCGCAATACCGCCTACCTCGACTACTTTTTGAAACTGACAGGCCAGTGCCTATATGTAACGCTGATTATTGGGCCTCAACTAGGCGCGGTGCCCTAATCTAAAGGCTAACGCCGGCCCGTCATACCCATAACTGTGCGCGCTCCCGATTATGTCTGCTTCCTATGGTAAACACCAGAACAGTATCTATAAGGGCCGATAAAAACGAGGCTCTAACTATGCATGATGTCCTAATATAACGACCAAAGACAGCCAATCATACTCGCAACTGTAGTGGATGCCGCCTACCTTGGCTACTTATCGTTATTGCAAGGCTTGTGTCTATGTGCAACGCTGGGTAGGAGACCTCACCTATGCCAAGTTGCCCATTCTAATGGTCAATGACGGCACCTCATACTCATAACTGTATTCGATGTCACCCTCCGAGGCTACTTATGGTAACTTCTGGGCCCGTGCACATGCGCGTAGCTGACTACAATGCCCCAACTATGCATAATAGACTAATCCAACGACCAACGACGGCCCTTCATATCCATACGTCGTTCACCTACGAACCCCATGCTTAAAAAATACACAACCACCTTTAGCAAATTATATTTCCACTTATTGGTTCGATGGGTACAAACATGCTGTGTGGTCAATCCAGTACTCAGTCTTTTGCTCGACTTTTACTTACGGCTTACTTCTTCGACTCGTAGACATCTCCCGCGATATCATTTAAAACACACGATTAAACAAAGTTGTATTTGCTAACTCACCGAATGCTTAACAAATCTCTTTGTCTACAATTATCGGTCAGTGTCTGCGCTGAACCTGTTATAAAGGTAAACTCACTACTTACTCAAATAGTCCAGTTAGTGATAACAAGGGAGAAGTGTGGACATCAATGATTCGATAGCGGGATTCGGCAACCGTATACACTACTGGGCGCAAAGACGATGAAGCTAGAGACGGATGTTTAGCTGTCAGTCTGAAGACCAAATGGTGTAAAATTTGGCCCTAGGATACAAGGGACACGCGCCTCCTAAAACGTGCACTCGTGGATGCAGCCTTAGCGAAGATCTAGTGAGTTGGCGAGCACTAAATCTCATGTTCACTCGATTTCTGCTCACTGATACCGATAAAATGTAGCTTAACAAAATCGACAGCAAGGTCTTCCTCATCAAAACTCACAACATAAACTACATAAGCAATCTAACCAACAAGGGGCACTCTTCTGGGCTTCATCTAACTCATCGTGCACGTTGAAGTATCGCAACCCATCTTCACTTTTGAAATCATGTCAATTATGTCCGAATAAATGAGCTAGTAAGATAGCCAAACCTGATGCGATTTCAACTGTCTCAGATAATGATGATGATCTAGCTGGGGACTGTAAGGAAACATTCTCCAGTGGAAATCCCCGGTGCACAACCGAAAAATCGCTATGCAACTGTCGCCTTACGGGTTTGCCGACACCGACCCGCATGAGCCATGGTTTTGAGACAACCGTTGTCAAACACCTGAAAACGCCTTGGTTCCCCTTCTCAAACATGCCAGATCTCACAACCACACAGCAGAACAGTCCGTACTACAGCTTGGTACACATGCCACTTGATATTCACGAATATACCGCCTTGGCACTATAGGTGTTTAAAATTAGCAAATGCGACCCGAGCATTGCAGGTTCGTGCATTGACCTCATCTGTCACACCACAAAAAACTAATATAACTTCGAATGTGTATAAAACACTACACCACACTACCTCTCTAACGGGATTGGAAAAATACCTGCCATCCTGTATAAGCTTCGCTCGACCTCCGAGGATTTTCTCGGCCAACCAAAAACAACCCCCTCCTCACAGAATTGCACATCCCAGACCAAAAAATAATTTTGCGGCCACATATGTGCCGGAACTAATTAACGCAATTTTGCGCAGTGCGAAGATAAGTTTCTTTCATTCATGATTTTAGTTTTAACAGGCACAATACGCCAATGATTCATGGGAATTGAAAATTCTAAAGAGCGTTCTTAATTCTTAAGAACGTGTTTTAATTTGGATTGTACAATGAGAGGTGAAGAGAAAAGTAGACAGAACATGTAGAGGAAAAACAAATCTTTCGATTGGGGATAACCCTGTCAAACAGATCAAATGTTTATTGAGTTGGACAGGTCTGAAAGAACACGAGGTTTTAAACCGGAAATAATCAATAAGGGGTAAGAACTAGCCAAGTCGTTTGGTTTGAAACTACCCGATATGAATTTCGAGGAGAAAATAGTTCAAAGATGACGAATATAAGATGGTCAAATCTGGATGGGAGGGATAGGAATAGCGGGTGTGTGGGTAGAAACACGAAAGTGCACTGAGCCACATACAAACCAGGAAACGAAAAAAGTTCCTTGTGACAGTCCGGATTTTTCTGAATTCCACTTGGTTCTGTAGGTTTATACACACTGTTCTTCAAAGTCGAATTCCGGAGGATCAGGAGGAATAAGCTTCAATTTGCTTGGAATTCGGTGCAGTTCTAGACCACAAAGGCGAACTTTCATGTCCAGTTCGAGTAATCGTTGAACATCTTCACGGAACAAATCACTGAAGCACTGAATAATGCAATTCGGTTGACGACTATGAGTTTGCGGATCGTAACGGCTTGTTTAAAATAAAATGTTGACAGAGACCATTTTCGCAGTCCTGAGTCACAAGTGCTCATGGGACTGCAGAAGTGATGCTAATGCTAATTCTATACTGATGACAACTTTTATAATAGTTTCAAATCACTGGACTAATGCAATAGGCACAACGGCACCAGATGAGTAACAACTAAGTTGAGGGCAGATGTGTTGTTACAGTGGATGAGCAATTCAACGAAATAGTGGCGAGAATTCAGGGTCAGAAGGACAACGAACTTTTAGCAATAGGACTCAACTAATAGCTGGTAGTGTACCGAAATATTGGTAGATCGGGTGAGTTTGTAGGTTGTTGATCTTTTCGCCTAGCTTGACAAGTGGCTTGCGAGCTTCGTCACCATACGAGGGGACATAATTAGTGTGCAGTTGAGTCGGTACTTCCTGTCTGCCTGTGTGCGTATATACAGCGGTTGAGGACTGGGTGATTAGGGACAGCATCTTCGTACATTTATTGGTCCGCTGTGATCCTTTTGGATTACGGTCTGTGCTAAAACCTTCTTTCCTAGTAGTTTCGTCGTTTGCTTTGATCGGTCAACGGAATTTTTAAAAATTTAAAACGGACTCGATATTCAGTCTCAGAACCAACAAAGGTCTGGTTCTGAACAGCGACAGTCACTGGTAAACAATACGCACGGGATGAACCGAAATCGGTGTCTGGTACTCGCTCATACCAGTATTCTTCTCTAAATTTTTTTTCTAATTGGTGTCCCTATATATTTTTCTTTATGATGAATTAAAGTCGGGGTTAAGAACAGTGCAAGTGACTCCATTACATTATCAGATATGCACTACCAACCAGCCATCACGGCAAAGGGATGCGCTGTCTATTTAAAAAAGACCGTAGTCAGATAAACTACTCTACCAATCTTCACCATCAACTGGATTTTTCTGACGAAGTAGACAGTAATCAAATCACCAGCCGCCGAAGACTGGCCGGGTACGGGTAAACGGCGTTTTACTATTAGAGAATAGGCCATTTGATGGTCCTGTGCACGTCCATTTAATGAGTTCCAAGGAGGTCAAAGGCTACGTATGACTGTGCCTTAAGGGGTCCAGCCGGACTCCGCACCCTTCACTTGATAATGAGTAGGCTACTTGGATAAAAATCGGAACTTTGAACTAAGGTAACAGTTGGCTAGAATACAGTATACATTTGTAACTTGACTGCGTATGAAGCAATTATGATATCAGCATGACTCGCTTCATCTGGTCTAAATGATTTCCTCTCAGTCTCCATAGTTGAGGCCCATCAGATTGGAAAATTCCATGAACGAGACAACGATCAGTATTTGAAGAAACAAGGTCAGTTGGTCTCAAAATCCAAATAGTCTCACTGATCTTGCTTCAGGTTTCCAAACACCTAACCAAAGTACACGTAAAAACTTCATTGAAAAGTGCACTACGCTAGAATACTATAACGTTTCACCATTTCATAGGTACACTAATTTTGGACAGACCTAGGGTTGCGCGAGAACGGTGTCACTACCGATCTGAGAACAGAAAACTAGGAAAGAAAACCAGACAAAAAACTTCTACTACGACTACTATCAACCATCGTTCAAACAGACGCCACACGGAAAAATGGAGCCCATAATTAAAAAACCGGATCGTTGAACATACGTCACGATTTAGCAGAATACTGAACCCATCCATCCAGTATGAGTGATCCAAGACCGTTCGAGCCAGTAACAGAACTTGAAGAGGCTCAGGTGATTCCCGAATCCGCATGTGAAGCACAAGAGTCTTTCCGAAAACAAAACGGAGGGGGACAGGAAATTATGAGGATGATGTGGTGCATGTGGTTGGTTCCAACGAAGGTAAACTAGCAAATTCAGTCATTAACCAAAAAGAAAGAGTCGACGAAAGTTCGTGAAGATATCAAAGGCCATGGAGGGGTCGCATTATACACGGGAGATTCTAGAAATTATTAGAATTCTGGTTTAAAAAACGCAGACAATAAAGGACAAAATGTCTTATCCCGATACGGACAGAATAGGGTTCTAAAAGGTGGTTGAAGAAAATTGATTACTCTTAGGCATAGTCTGACACCCTTACAAAAGAAACACCCCAGCTAAACAACTTGTGCTTCAGAAACAGGTGATTCGAAAAAGTGTTTGTAACCTCACGTCTAAAAAATATCTTGGTAATTTAAAGATATCTGACTGACGAATAAGAAGTCAAAAAAATCAGATGTACATCTCATAACTCGTCATAACAACGATGACAAATAGGTACATGTCGTAGAGCACATCCGTCTCTAACAGTAATACAAGTGAACAACTTTACATCACAACTGGAAAAACGGGCTCACTAAATATGTATACAAATTCTGAGATAAAGTTGCGCATTTCGCGCGGTAGTCAAATTTTCAACAGAGGCCATGAAAAACCTACCCGTTCAGGATTTTTCTTCAGTCTTTCATCCGAACCAGTGCTGACCCTATCCACGCACGCTAAGGGCCCTGAAGAGAAGGTAAGGAGACGAATAGGAATACATAAAGATAAACCATCAAAAAAATGTCCGCCGCATCGCCCTTGGTGGCTGTGCAACCTCGAAGGATACTTATACTTCAGGCGTGAGTAGCCTTTTGATGTTACTGAAAATGTCAAAACCTGCGTATTACGCAGGAGAAAAATATCGGAAGCGCAGTTAATATTTTGGACTTTTCTCTGAACTTCACGGCTCCAGTCTTTACTATTTATTTTTTTCATTTATTTATTTATTTATTCATTCATTAACCTAGCGACGTTGGAAGCACAATGTGAAGCGACGCGACGATGATGGTCCATTGTCGACTGCGTACACTCAGCGAAAGGAACATGTGCCTCACAATACAAGGGAGTCGTAGTTTCTTCATCCATCACAATGTCATGCCAATGCACATCAGAACACGATCGTTCCGAACATTACCATCCACAATGTCTCACATTTTAACATTGTAACACATTTTAACTAGTTCATAAGGTTGCGTGGATAATGAGTGATATTATATTGGTCAAAAATAGAGTAAATGCCCCTCGCCTGAGCCTGTTTTATTGTTCTCAGAGATAAGCTATCGTTTGACGAATATGAATTCAGTACCTCCACGTGCATCTTTCGATGGTGGAGCGATGGCTGGAGTAACCTGGTTGCAATACATTTCGTTTTCTCGAGTGAGATTTAGTGGATGAACTTCAAACGATTGGGTGACACTCGGTAAGTTAAATTGATGCACTGAGCCTGCTCGTTTTACTGGTTCGTATCAATAATGTGTTTTGCAGTTACACTGGTCACATTTTTATTCTGTCAGGCTGTAATGCAGAACGGTGAACGCTCAACTATTCTTCCAGAATAGGCATCGAGTAATGCAACTCACATTGTTTGCAGAACACTTGCAAACAAAGGAATATATTAGCGATAGTGAATATTGGATGTGGGGATGTAAGAAAGAATCGAACGAATGTGTCTACTGTTGGCCTCCTGAACGGAATCCGCTTAAGCGCACTCGGGCGCTCGAGATCAATGGTGGCTGGTTTAAGAACACGTTGACACTCCTGATATGAGCAGCGCTGGGAATTCTTGCCAGCAGATGACGTCACTGCAAAGCACGCCTCGGGTGTAGGGTTTAAGTTGATTTGGATTGGGTGGGCCGATGAAGAAACAAAAATTCTTCTCGTTACTTATAAGGAAAGAGAGTAATAAGCAGAGTTAAGCTGCTCAGCTGTGCTATCAGTGATGAATAGCTCTAGTTTACATATGGGTAAAAACAAGTCGCACACAGGAGGACAGAACTATCACTCCAATATCAACGCAGTTTGGAGTGTTCGTGGGGATGGCGCTTAACAAAAATGATCTAGCTTGAGGGCGCCCTCCTCCCGGTTTTTCGATATACATAGTAAAATAAGTTGACACGAGAAAATCTGAATGAAAATTTATCAACACAGCACACGGTTCATACTACTTGTTTAAAAACACACGGAAGAAATGTACCGTTCAAAATGATCAGTACACCTCCGCTTTATCGCTTTAGCCAATTGCTTGCAAGTATCCGGAAAAGGATAAATGACGCGAACTAGAAGAATGTTTCATCACAGCGTTCTTGCTCACACACCTATATATATATATATATATATATATATATCAATTTAAAAAGTTTGTAGGTACAATTGTAGTGTAACTGTAGTATAATTTAACGCAAAGTTTTGAGAATTCCCAAATTCAAAGTAACACAAAGAAGGCAAAATATTATTTTCACAAAACTCGAGCAACGATTTCTGGTTGACGTGGAATAGGTAGAGTAATAACGATAGGAACAAGGCACAAACGGAAGCCACTTGAATACAAATAAATGTATCGTACCACAATGAAACCAAAAGCTCTGTTGTAAGAGGGTTAGCAAAGACCTATTCCATATCAAGCCGAGATCTATTATAACTAGGTTACTCGTGTTACCTGTTAAACAACAGAATAGCGGGGTTCACTATAAGCCACACTCTAGTGGGATGTAATTCATTAAGAAAAATGCGCATTTACTGAGGGCAAGAACACACCAAACTAGTTTTAGTGTGTTGCATCAGAAGGCATGGCAACCCCGTGTTTACAACACAGCGACTGAAAAAAACGGCAGAACGGCAGAACTAAATGTAACAGAGTGGACGACATTGTTGCCGACAGGTCGTACATAACATATCGACATACGAGCAACAAACACCCACAGTCGGACACTTCAACAAATCGTTAGGCCCCCGGACCCCGAACACCCAGAGCCCTAACGTGCGGTTAGAAGTAAACCAATGGAGCTTCCTAGGGTACTCGTAATCAATTGACAGCAACCATCTCCTTTTTGTAATTCTAACACAGAACCCACATCAATCCGAATCATCTGCTAAACCCCTCAACCAGAAAATCTAACATAACCGTTTCCGTCTCTGAAATCCAGTATTCCAGGTTATTGGTGCTGACAAAAAGGAGACCGTAAGAACCAGGTCCTTTAGATGGTGCGCGTTAGCTTTTTCACACAGAGAGATACCAAACACCGGTTCAACTCGTAATCTCTATGTTAAAAACGATAAATAGGTTAACCACCAGTCTATTAGTACGAAATATATTTCAATTTTTGGTGAGAGAAACTTACATATTTCACACACGGTTGGTTGTTGCAGCTGTTGTTGTGATGGATGCGAAGGGTTGTGATTCGCTACCTCCCGAACCAATAGAGATTTCCGATCAGGAGATAGAATCACTTCCATTTTGCTGATGTCTGGAAAATACAAAAGATTGTGTCAGTTGTGCAATATGAACAGAATATGCATAGAAAGCTGTGATTCTCTAGTCTTGTATCTGTCTTTTAAGAAACAATCATAACGAAGACTTGGCAAGGCAGGTTCGTTATGACAAACTTTTGATTGCGACTTATTTCAAGCGCTGGAATATATCAGTCAAGTTGATGCAATTGATGCAATCAATTATTCAACTCCCCACCGAACAACCTGTCTGTGCTGGAGGGAGAACAGGATTGCAACAAATAGATATATTTACAAGGTTCAACCAAAGTCGGCACTCCATCAGTGGCCTCACACTCTTTCCAATTTCATTAAGTAGACTAAGCTTCGAATTTCNTTCCGTTCCTGTGAGGAGAACTAGAACATTAGATTCGGGAAAAACGGTATAACGTAGTAACACAGAAAGCCGTGGTGCGAACACTGGGTACTAAAGCTGGACTGATGCCTAACCCGTATGATAGTAATCTTGACTACACAAATTTGACTGAAATAAGCATCATTTGATCAGAAAGACGCACTGCGCTAAATCCGCCCTAAAACCTTAATAATAACCTTTCAGTACTAGTCTTTACCTGAAAATTTCAGTGACCTCCCATATGCATGTTCATTATTAAGGTGCTCGACATTGCAAAATTGAATAGAACCCAGTGGGGAACTGTACTCTTTCACCTATATTTCACGTAAGAGAACGATGTTTTAATGGCCAAAACTAACAGCCTTTAATCTGTCTCTGTCTATCGCACCTTTCTTCAACCTTTTCGTCAACACAATTGTTTTGTCTCCAAACTAATGAATAAGTTCCACAGAGAAGAGTGTGAGCCCTATCATTAAAAACATTATCAAAGGTCAGAGAGAGAGAGAGAGAGAAATAATCCTGCAAACTAATTTAGTTCTTTCGAGAGACTCACCTGGAACCCAGCTGAATGTCTCGTTTATGATGTTCTCAGGCAAATGAGTGTATATTCGCTAATTTCGTGCAATTTGGTTTCAAGTAGAACATAAGCTTGACGGAAACCCGGGGACTGCGCCTACCTGATGAGCCCCAAGAAGGGCGAAACCGGTGGTGGGCTGTCGATGGATTTTCAGCAAACTTATGAGTAGTACATTACAAACATATGAAGTAATTATTGTTTTCAGGTTAAAAAAACTAATAATATACTAGCCGTGGTGCCTCTCCACTGCATAACTTCCGTGTAACTCGGAGGCACGAGGACTGAGATACTGTCGAATTACACAAATCCAGATAGAAGCAATAGAAAAGCCAGGATTAGGCTAAAACTGCGGGTCTCCCGATCAGTAGTTTGGCGTCTTAACTGCTGAGCTATGAATGTGGATTCTATTTCCGAATGAAAAAGGTGGTTACGGATACACTATTTCCTGGCATCTGCAAACAGATAGTCTTACGCCAAATATTCGTAGTTCTTATCTATGGGACAGAGTACAAGGGAGAATGGGACCTTCAGATATTCAATTATCACTTTTTGAAGAAGCGTTTGTTAGTTCAATTTATTTGATACCTGAATTGCTGGGCACTCATCCTTGCTACTTTTTAAGTAATTTGTTTTTTACAAATGACCGCAGAATCTTATTTGTCATTCATGACAGATAGGGGCATATAAGGTAAAATCTAGACGAGTGAGAGGGAAACATGTTGCGAAAACCTGCAGAATTTCGCCCGCTGAAGTATCTGTTGAATTTTCGAATCTTGTGTGCTCCCATTACAGTTATTCCAGAAATGTAGATGCTGCATGCGCGTAAGGCCTAATACACTTTCAGTCCTGAACTTTTATGCTTGCTGTACGTTTCGAACGCTCAAACAACAGGTCCTTGTTCCTCTTCGCGCTACCATCCTACACAAAATGGGTTTCATCATTCCCCAAGGAAAAACTAGATGATGACGAGGAATGAGCAATCAGCTGAGTGAAATGAAGTGTACATAGCCGTATTGCTTGCTCACCGGTTAGTTGAAGCTGATCTTGCCACATAACATCAAGTCATCCTCCGTTCTCACTATACTGTTCGTTGTGTTGTACGACACCATCACCGTTGGTGTCCAGGCTGACCTAGTTAAGTTCTGCGTGCGTGAGTCTGCATTTTTCTATCAGCGTATCACCCATATTACTTATGCGGAAATGTCACGCTTCCCCTTATCCTCCTCTGAATGTGCGCATTTATTGTTCACGAACGACACGTAGAATTCTGCATTGGTACCTCTACAGTTCTTGAAAACTGCAGCTAGCTGTATGTATGCCCTCAGCTACTTATGGAAAATTATACAAATTCCAGAACCATCACCTTCAAAACCACCATCATCAGCTCTAGACCATATCCGAGCTACCAAACCATTCCCACCGTACTTTGACTAATTTATCATTGACTAGTTTTTTGACAGCTTGCGTTTTGAAAGACAAGATGGGAAAGTCCGACACCTGAAATGTGCTGATGACCGTAAAATGGTAGAGATTATCATCCATGGATTGCTTCCATTTGTGCTGATGTTGCAGTGCAGGTGAGATTCACAGAACCCACTTCAGAGTTGGGGGGATGGAACGCATAAATTACAAGCCGGGAGGATATGACATATGTCGTGTCAGGTGCTCTTCCGTTTTTTGGAGTCAGGTGAGGAAAAAGATCGAAAGCTTCACGTCAAACTACACGGCTTTCAGAAGTAGTAAACATATCGTGTGTTATTACGACGGGGCGACATCATGGATGAGATTTGCAAGAAAAAAAGTAAAACCAATAACTCGAGCTTTTCTTTTGCCATTTTTTATAAGTAGCTTTAGAGTTATTTGGGTAATTTTCATTTCGCTGCTGCGGAAAATAGTCTGAAAATGACCAAAGTCACAGCTGGATAGAGGGCGAAGGAGAGAGGGCGGTGAGCAGCGGAGATCCGAATTGAATTGGCATAAAGGTTGCTCATTCTGCAGGCGAATGTGACTGTTGGGACATTCAGTGCCTTGCAATTTGGAGGATAGGATCATCTTGCTAACTGACCTATCAGGAAGCGCCAACTGTAGGTAAACTATTAAAGAAGTGTGTGGATCGAAACTTTCTGTGGCTGAATAAGCATGGTAACGTTGTAGCTGTCTCAATGGAAGTGGGAGGAGGAGAAAATTCCCTTTACATACAAGACCAAACTCAACATAACACCAACTATTGGTGAAGACTGTGTACTCACCACGGCCTTGTTGTCGTTTCGGTGGGGAATATTCCAGTGCACCATGATAGGTCAAGTAGTTTAGCCGGTGTTCCTTTACATTGAGCTCGTGCACTTTTGTGAGCCGTGCGCGCAACTCCCTTCGAAGTGAGACAATAAGAGACTTGTGTTTTAAAAAAACATGGCAGATAGTAGGTTCGTGTGACAACATTAAGTTTGGGTAAATTCTTACATAAACTGGAGCGAATTAGTAAAGAAAAAAAAAGCGAATCAGCATGACGCTTGGGAGAATCGATTAACTTGCACCTAGCCAGGCGATTCCTTTCACCACCCGTCTACACGACCATAAAAGACTATTTTCTACAAGTTTAAATACATACATTCCAAAATGAGTGCAGAGGAGACGGAGGGGGTTGGGTACCGTGAGGTACTGGTTAGGAGTAATAATAATGGAAATTGTACAGCTAGTTTATCAGAGGAAGCAGTTCCAGGTGCCCATACGATGGACGAGTGAGACTGAATCTTCAGCCAACGAAACATACAGGTACCGAACAAAAACGGCGCCCTCAGGCTGCTCCGAAAACTTCAGTGAACTGAACAGACTAACAGCAATGACATTCCGCACATTAGCCAGGGACCATCGGGTCGATTTTGACAGTGTCGAATTCATAACCATCCCGCGTCAACGGGTTTGATAGCATCGAGTGACAGATTCGGCTTCATTCAACCCACAAAGGCAGGTTAAGCTCGTGACGTAACAGCCTGACATGGACCCCGGGAGGCGCCATCCGTGAAGTACTGGACACGCATAGAACAGTATACCTGTGCACATAATCCGCACGATTTGACTGACACCACCTATAAATAATGTGACATCATGGTGGCTAGCGCTGTTTACATGGTTTGACAGTTCAACTCCCAGCCTTGTTCTTTAAAAAGGCCGTCACAGAGGTCGAATCTAATAAACCGACTGGGTAAGCTCAAGTATTTTTGCTTCTATCTACACTGCATCCAGTAGATGCTTGTCAAACCAAACACGACAACAAAGTTTAACAGAAATAACTTACTGACTGTTGGATGATGTGAAGGAAAAGCTATGCAAACTTTTGTTACAACGACGGTGACAGCCAAAAGACAGCTGTTTCATTCTGCTGGCCGATGTTGTTTTGCTATCATCAGTAACAAAAAATCGTGTGCCGTCAGCAAAATAAACGTTGCATTAAACGTTCGCATTAAGTGGTTTGATCTGCAAGGCAGTCGGTTGCTACTGTGCGTACTGTGAGTACAACTCATTGCAGCCTATTCCATAGACACGGGACTTGGATCAAGTATATTCATAGGACTATTGTCAAGCGATAGATTGGTCACTCAAATCGAATCAGTAGTAGATTGATATCGAGATGGCTGATGAATTTTTCGAGACATCATATTCAAAATTCCAGATCGTCTTCACTCGAACTACGTAGTGGAGCATTTTCACTGTTGTCAGCTTGTTACGTGCACTCTTCTCGTGGCATCGAGATAGGAAAAACTGACTAGATTTTCAGGTGAACGTTTGAACCACTTCGCTGGTAGATGAATTAAAAACGGAGTAGTTAGTATTCTCCGTTGAAAAGTAAGCTAAATCGACCAGCATTAATCGGAAGGCGAAGTCTAGCGGCAAGACAGCTCGCGTAAACATCACGAGGATGGACATTAATACTGCTACATTTTACGGATCAGCCGAAATATGAAATTGGGTGAGGAACGCCCTTTCCTCACGTCGTCCACATGACGGGACGTGTTTATGCTTCATAAAGTCGTATTTACGAACAGTTCCATCTGTCTTTGGTCTGGTCGTGTAATCGGTGAGGATCGAAGGTGTAGGGATGAAAGAGTGTCTATAAAATTAACACGATAGGCCTAAAGAAATAGTTAATTATTCACAAGATGATCCCGAGTTCAATGGTATTCTCGAAAGTGCCCCAACGTGTGAGAGTATTTTTTGTTCAATTATTTTACTGCACACCTACTGCAGAAAAGTCTCGGTGTGATCATTTTTGATGCCATCGTGGTGGAAACTTAGCGGGCGCTTCTATCCCAAGTGGGAACCAGAACCCAGTCATTTGACTAAATTTGGCCCCATTTGTGCCAGTGAGTAAATCAAAATAATACAACGGGGCTGGCATGATTAGGAAAAACTGACCGACACTTTTGAATGGTCAAAATGAAATGGTTAGAACGCAGGTAGCGGTTGTTTAGCAACTAAATGCTGGCTTATATTTGTCAACCTATTTACAGAAGTTATAGTGCGAGACTGGACTCATTCGTCCAAGACCACCACAAATCGGAAGGTATGGCTAGCGTTTAAGTGCCATTTAGTGAGCTGAACGCCAACACAAATCGAAAATAACCAGCGCCTACTTACTTGAGGACCCCATGAGATTCCATAGTTCGACAGCGAGTATGTTCCTCCTCTTCTTTCCACACGGAACGTATGAATTTTGGTGTGCAGTGTGTCAAAATTCTCTCGAATTCATCGAAAGAATACGGTTTCTGGGAGAGCGCTTGAATCAGCTGCTCACGCAAAACAGACAGTACCTGTACATTGCGGCAGCGACGCAACAATGATAATGTAAGTAGTAGAAGAAACCGTAAAAAGACTTTCAAAATGGGAATAGTCAGTGCTAATCCAATGTCAGTTCATTACAAAGGGGCTTGTGATGCAGAATTAATAGACATCAAGTCTCGGGAATGTCAAACGTGACCCAAGAGAACAATGGTACAGGCCAACTTGCCCTGATGTGCTGACATTTGTAGCCAGGTCATAAACAAACGAGTGGAAGCTGTTTTATACACAGAGATACTATTCCAAATTCGAAGGTTAAATCTCGTCATACGAAGCGACGATAACCTTAAGTTGACGTACAACAGTTAGTTTATCTTTAATCGGATCTATATCGTTACGCTACTAATGGTATCTTTTCTGCAGGAGATATGAAATCATTATGGTGAACAGTACGGAAGTTATGATGCTGTTATCTCGAATTCGGTGGTAGAAATATCTTCTGCCAAAGGTTCGAAATTAAGGTAGGTATCGTGAAATGTCAAAGATACCGAACAGTGGTAAATCAAGTTAAAGTCCTGCGCGAATTCTCAAAACAGGTTGTCCTTGGCTTATTGCATTAGCCGACGCGAAATCAAGCAATTGTTCAGCTGTAACACCCTTTCAGTGCACAGCTTACATGCCAACCGAAGGAAGCAATAGAGACGAGGTAATGCAGGTTGCCCAGGCCTAGACAGAAGCAGCCGAGATGCTGAGGTTGGGTTCGCATTACAGACCTTCTGATCAGTAAGTCGGCGCCTTGACCACTGAGCCATCCGATGCAAGACAAACATAATCCAGTTGAAAGTAGTCTCATTTGTGACTACAGTACAATGAAATTTGTGAAACCTAAAATATGAACCCAAGCAATAGTACAAATGCATCGAACGCATATGGTTCCGCTGAAACCTAACGAATTAGGTATTTCTTGATAGTAACCCAAATATCAAACTGGGTCCTAACATCAAACAATAGTTTGGAGGGGCATACGTCCATATGTTTGTTAAATAAATGAAGAGTAGTACATAAACAAACATTCATAATGGCCTTATCGTTTACTCCGCCGCATCTTTTGCCTACAGGTGATTGACCCGGTAGGTACGTTGCACTGAGCCGGAGTGTGTCCACTAGGTTACTTTAACGCACAGCTTAGACCAAACTTCTTGCTTCAGTCAATTCGGTCTGGTCAGCCAATTTTTCGTATGTGCATACAACTGCTAGTCAGTGAAGCAGCGAAATACTTCATTACAACCCCATTATCAAAAGATGTCATTCTTATGTGGGAATAAAGACACATTGCGTAGAAACTGAAGGACTCAGCGTATCAGGTGGCATGAAGAGCGTAATGACTGAAACCTGTTGAACAAAAATCAATCTTCCTACATTTGGGCTAAGACTGCAGTCGTAAACGTTCAGTTACGTCACGATTGCCAGCGACTCATGGTGTACTGGGAAAACTAGTGACCCAAACGGTGCGCGCTGAGATGGAGTATGGACGAGACACAGCTTGATAGTATCTACACCGAATTCCGTGCTAGTGAAGACTAACTGAACGCGTGACGTGTTTACTTCAGGCTCGAAGCATACACTCGGGAGTGCCCTCTTGACCAACTAATTTGTCCTTGTGACGATAGGTGTCAGCTTGGCTCTTGTTAATGATTTTTGTGTGATTCTGATTAATCCAGTTCTCAAGATCACTCGCGGTGGTCAAAATGTCAATTAACAGAACTCGATAGGTTATAATCCATCGTAGTCCAATAAAAAGAGCTTTTTGATCATATATAGTGAAATAACGGATAAAGATACGTACCACAAGAACATAAACTGCGAATAAAAAGTGGTTAAAACCTACTCAAAGGCTCTTCGATTCAAGAAACCGCGCAGGTAGACAAAACAAGTCAACTATCGGAAAACTGCGGTGCACACGAGGTATGAGGGAGGCCGTGATGCACACAAACATTTGATTCGGAACCAGTTGGCACAAGGCATATAATCGATCTTAGTGTGTGTTCGTGTACACCCACACAACTCATACGCCACTGAGGTGAGTGCTGCTTGCTATCACTATTCGTATTGCGTCTTCACACTAACAGATTGGCTAACAGTGGAATGAATTCAGTAAAATGCGTCATCGTTCCAACGGAGGGGAGCATTGTTCACAAGTTACTTCATACGTAAGTACTCGTGTGACGGAATTATTGAATTGGTGGTTTGAACGTCTGTGATCCCCTACCGAGTTTTCGACTCCACAATGCAGTTGCACAGTGGGCGCAATCGAAAAAATTTCATTACAGTAGGGATAACACTGTTCGAAAACATTTGCGACCAAATGCGACCTTTGTTCTGAATGGTAGTCGGACCCAGATTTTTGGGAGAAAAATAACCGATTAGAGTTCATTACTAGGCAAAATGCACACAACCGTACGAACAGTTTTCGGAAGACCAGTAGTTGTTTCGACCATTCAGCAAGTAAAACCAAGCTAAACTGAACAGAGGGGAAGTATCAAACAGGATGAAGCAGTTAAAATAACTGTGGGGAATCAGCGGCAATGCTTGACTCACGATTTTCCGGTATGTTCTTTTCGTATAGGTCGGTAAGTGATTATCTTACCATAGGACCACAAGTGGTTAGTTAGCAATGCAACCACTTTACAACTGGGTAAGATACAGTAACCAATCACGCAGCTCAGTCACGTTGAAATGCCATATCTTGTCCAAGTGTGAGAAAATCACCCAGCTGGATGGCACGGCTAATCGGAAAGTCGCGTAATCACAATGCTTCAAGTATTCTTGCGATGAACCTCAATGAGGAGTTCCTAGATGAACGAAATCACTGCAACGCTTCTCGGCTTTCCGACATAGACTGACGTTCTTTGAAGGATGGAATCTCGTTACCCGAAAACGATAAGCCATGAACAATGGGTTTGTCACAAACACCATCCAGTGGAACTGACCGAAGTATCAGACGATCATAGTGAAATTTCAAACGACGTTTCATCCAACTCAAACGCAGTCTGTGCTAAAAGTTTTGACTCGAGATAAGAGAGTGGCTCTGTATATGACAGACAAATGTCTCACTATTCTCCAGCTGTACCCTTATGGAAGTAAGAAATACCAATACACATCCTGTTTGGGGCAGACCTCATCGACGATTTTGTGCAGTTACTGGAATTTTTGTACTGTCACGAACTATTCGTTGAATGCAGAGTGCAGCGTCGCAGTTCAACCCAAACCTTACCGTAAAAACACCGGATCTACCTGCAGCTAACGAGAAAAAAATTCCGGGACCGAATTTTCCTTTTTGTTAAAAATGCTTGTTAAACTATTTCCAATTAGAATTAAAAGACAATAATCTGGGAGGAATCTAGGCATATTGCTTCGTGTTTGACCGTATGAAAAGGACTCAGTGCTCGTTAACGAATATTCGCACAGCTTGGGGTTGAGGTATTCTTCGCGGACCTACATTGGCTACAGGCGAAACTCTGATTATCATGAATAACGATAAAAACACTAGTATAGAGACTATGTGCGGTCTAATTCGGAGCGAACCTTTCCACAGGCATGTTATTATCATCTTCATCGACAGCATGACATTGGCGCTTAACATTGATAGTTCACTTCCTCACAACTATAATTTATTTGGAAGCCTTATTGTGAAGAAAAGCGCTAGCCTACCACAATCTTTTCAACGTGCCTACACCTACAGACACTGCGGCCCGGCTGATGGCACCACGTGACGCCCGATGTAGCGTGTTGTATATGTGCAATGGTTGTATGTAGGTTGGGATACTGCCATGGCGTCAACACCTAAGCAGTAGGACGATTGGGATCCTCAAACAAAGCTTTCGGCTCAAAAACCTCACCGCAAGGCGGTGGTGTTTGCAGAACAAGTGGACACACACGTTCGAAACCCAACCTGGAGGGCCGGTAGACTGTGTTCGTCAGACCTCCAACCATGGTCCGACATGGCATGAGAGACTCTGAAAAATGGTACGGTTTCGACAAGCCTTTCAGGCAAGCAAAAGCCTCAGCCTATGGGGCGATTTTCTGCGTCAGGATCACCAGATATCCGAAGAGCGGCATGTGGAACATTTGAGCTTGTCCTAGCTAGCAGGAATTGTGCTGAAGAACAACTGCTGAAAACGTTGTTCTACTTCTTAAGAGGAAAAGCCGCACTGGTCCTAACCCAAGCTGAATATGTCGTGAAAGTGTATAAGAAACTGTTGAGACTTCACCGAAAATTTAGTCACCGAGCAGGTACACTAACGGGGTAACTTGTGCGTGAATTAGTATCGCTGGGTGTGGTAACAAAACGTCGATCAAGTACATTTCCAAGTACATACACAATCAACAACTAGCATTCATCCGATATTGAGTTGTCATCATGCTCCTGTACATTGCAGGCTTCCGAAACGCACAGACTCGATAGCAAAACATATGCTGAAATGTGGGAGAGGCACTGGACGAATACAAAGCTAACAGGAACCACAATGTAGCTAGTTTCTCGCCTGATCGGGAGCTTGGGGGAACTGAGCGACCTACGAGAAGATAATCAAAGGGTTCCCCGAACGAAAACACCAGTGATATAACACACGAGCACCTGTTTCGGAAGTTACACGTTTCACCTCACAATCTTATGCATCATAGGGAGCCCACTAGTCAGTCGATTTGCTTTAATACAGTGTTCACTGATTCTAGGTGCAATTCAAGGTGCTAACAGCAATGACACTCACGGTTTTCATTATAGGACAGTCAGACAAAATAAATGCAGATTGGGTTGTGAGATTTGCGTCCAAGAGCACAGATAGATGAACCGTAAAACCTAGGTAGAACATTTCGGTTGTAATGTTGCAGATATTTTTTGCCTAAAAAGTTAAAAAGATAATCTTTCAGCTGTAACACCCCTTCGGTACCTAGCTACCGTGCCACCCGAAGGGAGCACGAGGGCCGCGATGCTGCCAGGTTGCCCCAAGCCTAGACAGGGGAAGTCGAGAGGTAGATATTAACGTCATTGTTTACAATTTTGCTTGCATGGGACTGTGAAAAACAAAGCAAAGTCATGTAAAGAAAGCGAAGCGTAGTCCGTTAAGATATTTCGGTTGATGACGGGCTTTTGGATGATGGGTTAAACGTGTACTGCGCGAGCTATCAAACGTTAAGCGCAAGGAATTTAATGGAAAGTCCCAAAGGGTGCCCACAATTTCTGTGCACGGACTTACCATTGTTATGTCGCCAGGACCCGCATTCAGCTGTGTCCAAGTGTCGAATAGAACGAAAAATGAGGAAACAAAAAGCTCCTCAAAGGGTGTGAGCAATTGGTTTCGTGGTTGAAAGAGAATTGGGTAGAATGTTTTGTTGAGTGAACTCAAGGTCTTCGGATGCCATCGAGGTAGCGGGTCAAGTTGACCTAATCAATAATGCATAGAACGTAATACCTTTAGCGGTGTTTTGACACTGGCATTTGATATAGTTCAGTTTCAATTAAAACGTGCCATCACAGAGACGAACTAACTGGGTAGTCTAACAACCTTCATCAATAAGATTTGCCTACGTATTATGACTACCCTGAACATAATCGACGGTTGATTGTAATGTGGTAAATATTCAGAGCAGAAAAGGAATACGGGAGTAAAGCGCGAAACCACAAATTCCTTCTCTGAGAAAAATAAAAGGAAAATTATTTGTCGGGGGAGGGGAGGGATGGTTCAGTTATCAACGTTGAATAATGCACATCATGGAAATTGAGGAGCCACAATCAGTTGAAGAATATCATGGAGGATTCAGCTGGGTTTCAGTAGATTCTCCAGATGAAACCGAGTTGGTGTGCTAATCAGTGTATTCCGAGTGAAGCTGTTTGGTTTCTTGATGTCGCATATCAACAGCATATCACAACAAGGGATCAGGCGATGTAGACTCTTGACAGTGGAGTTGAAAACGACACTTTTGAGCTCGGTGTTGGGGATCGTTCGTCATGGTAAACCTACACTCATACGATAACTTATTTGTCTAACCTGTGGCCTAGCGTTGATATGTTTCTAGGGTGACAACTCGGTGGCCAGTGGCATCTCACAAAACACTTTTGCATCTAAACCCGTTACTTAATTTTTATCGAGTAGTGAGAGTTCAAAGCATTAATTTTCGATCTTGTGCGAAGAAGCTGAGCTGAGGTGAGACGGGAATGCGATGACTGGGACGGCACACCAACCAGTATTTTGATTTCAGTGGGACTTCGCTCAGTACGTAACAAAATAAAGAAAGCACACACTTACGAGGTACTCCAAGCACATCACAGATCGTTTTGACTAGCTCAGCTGCGACGGCTACTAGAGGGAAGAGAGGTTGAATGACATCAATTCTAGGCGGATGATCATACGACAACGTATCTAACGTCTTTCGGCGAACACCACGAACCCATGATCCGGGATACAGATTGACTGTTTGACTGTTAGGTGTCGTCGACTCTCTGGTAGAAACGGCACTTTTGCTTGGGCGCAACCTCAATCCAGTATCAGATAAAGGTGGCCGCAATGTGCTCAGGTTTCGTTGCACAGCGGGCTGGTAGTTCAGCATTTGTTTTTTCAGAGATGAGTAGTGTCGGAAAAATGAGTACAAGCAATTGTAGCCCAAGCGTCCTGGGGTTGGTTGGAAGTCATCCAACGGGGTTTTCGGGTGCTATGGAGAGAATGGTCAATCAGAAGTGATGTAACCGAGTGAGTCATGGCGAAAAACAATCATACACACAGATGGTCATCTTTCTGCTATCATTCGAAATAGCGCAGTTCTAATAGTCTCTCTGCATTCTACGTTTCTGTCAGCTAGAGGACTTTTTGCAGGACAGCTAGAGGGATGACAATGCATACCAATAATTGATTACTGAAGCGCAGATGCATCGGAAAAGCGGACGATCTGACCACACCAAACTTGAGGTAATTTCTATGAGTTGGTGGGCTTACAGTGAAAACGGTGACGATAAAGATAAAACAGCCCCTAAGAACCATTTTATACGCGGAAAGTTCGCTCCATAACCAAAATAGAATATGCTTGGCACATTTTAAAAATCGAGATTGGATTTATATCCGAATTATGCTCGCATACGGAACGAAAGAAAGCAGAACATTCACTGACGGTTCCGCCAACATTAACCTACGAGACACACTATAGTTTTGAACCAGTTTTAAGCTAACGGAGGTCAGTGAATGTCAATCACCCTCCATTACGATACTAGAGTGCTTCCAAGTCTTCCGCACTCATTTAGGAAGCAACTCTGTAACCAGCCACAAAAGGCGGACACCGTTTAAGATATGGGATATAAATTTTAAAAAAATTATAAAAGGCTAAGAAGCGACCGGTCACTGTATTCTGTGTACCCTATCCTTCCGGGTACAGTCAACAGTGACGGTTACATCTACTTGATTTGACAGAGCTACTGAGTTTATCGGATACACGTGGCGATTGAGTGACAAGTGTTTATTGCAAAATATCCGCCACATTGCTCGTCGGCGTTGTTACCAGGAGCTCTTAATCAACGCAAGTAATTTCCAGTATTGGGGAAGCAAACCACTCGATCCTCCGAAACAGAGCCTTGGAAAAGTATCTCCCTGCGATGACAAATTAAGCAGAAAAAGATGAAGTAACGGAGGACGGAGAGCAACAGACTGGGTAGAAGATAACGGAAAAGGTTACACGATATTGGTTTCAGTTGATAAGTCTTGGTGAAATTAGCAACAAATGTTTAGGTCCAGTTGCAGAATTGTTACATTTCCAACGGGACCAAACAAACAGAAGTATTTCCAAATGCGGACAGCCAACACGTTTCTTCAGAAGCTGCCTACTTCACTCGAGTCATTCACACGGCACATTAAACCAAGAATACGCACCCCTCCTGGAAGCAAGTAATGTGACAAGAACCCTTCGCTGAAAGGAACCATTGTATTACTATGACCCATTCGGAGGTAAACGAATAAGTGCTAGGGATAGCAATTTGACTGAATTTTCACGGTCAATTGAAAAAAAACAACCACAGAACGCGAGCTACCTACTCTAAATCCCAGCTGGATACAAATGAGTTCCGGCTTATTCGGGTCAGCCAAAGTAAGATCCAGGTCCCCGGCACCGAGTTGACATAAGTTATTCAGTTTTTCCAGTCCAGTTCGCGACTGTGAAGGAATGAAAACGGACAAAAGACAATATAGAGGAAGCCTGAGCGGGATAGAGTGTAGGAATTTATTGATGATAAACTGTACGATTTAGAACTGTACATAAGCCAATTAGTTTTTAGCACGTTTCTGTTATTCATATACCTATAAATATTATCAAGATGTAAATTACGTTGGGACACCATTCTCACCCCATTATCACATTATCGACAAAATTGCTCAACTGTCCTAAGCAAGCATCGAGCTGAAGGCGACAACAGAAACTGAGCTTTATTTATTTAAACTGATGCGGACGGCAAACTGAGTAATCGAGCTAATTT
Organism: Opisthorchis viverrini; assembly: GCF_000715545.1. Lineage (NCBI taxonomy): Eukaryota > Metazoa > Platyhelminthes > Trematoda > Opisthorchiida > Opisthorchiidae > Opisthorchis > Opisthorchis viverrini. Next base: position 922,263 of record NW_008751797.1, read on the forward strand.
CACCAAACAACGACTGATGTAGCACAGGTTTGTTTCCTCGATGTAACTCACACTTGTCCGCTACCGCCATGGTGCCAAAACTTGAACAGGAGGAGGATTAGGGTTCACACCAGAGTTCTGTTTGGATGTCTAGATAAAGGTTAGCGGTTTTCAACGTAATATTACTAGGGAAGTCCAAATTTATTGGGATAGGTCACCGAATATGTTACGACGCCAAACTGAAGCACCAGGCGATTTTGTTTACCCACCACAGCGTTCGCCAGGCTAGGATGGTGGTTCCAAGTTACTGAATTCACTGGAGTTCTTCGTGGAACCCGAAAATAAGATACCGATCTCCTTCAGGTGAAAATACTGTGCTTTCTGGAGGTACGAACACATCGCATTCGCTCAGTCAGCTGTCCAGAATATAATAAACTCCTGGTGGACGTCTTCGCAAGACCGACTAGCTTCGGGTTTCTTCTACGCCTCTATCTTAGTTGCGTGAAATTTGTTGTCAGAGTAAATAGTGACAGTAGAAATTCACACAGATGATTTGACGGGACTTTGACGGTCGACGGCTTGTAAAGTTTGCCCTGAGCAAGGTTGCCTTGTCAAGTTATGCAAGGGTGACAGTCGCAGACCTAAACAGTTGTAAGTAACCAGAAAAATTGCTCATTGTGGTGTGGCCACTGGAAAACTCGCCAAAGCGCTCAGTGACCAGTTGTCACTTTGTCAGTCGGACCATGATAGAAGACCAACTCAGATGCGGAAAGTATACAGTAGCATAATATGCCGTGATGTGATCATGAACCATGGATACCGAATCATTGCCTAACGAGACGGCTAAATGTGTCAAAAGGTGCAAAGTACAACTTAACGGGAGTACAAAAGAAATTACGATAACGCTCAATGTTGTTGGTGTGGAGCGTCTCCCAGGTTGGCGTCGACATTATCCCTTTGTGACTGGCTGAAGGTGCTTAGAGGCAAGGCGCGCAAGGTTGCGACAAGGCAACTAACCGAAGCCGATGGTGTCACTTTCCATTCAGGTTGTCTAAGTGAGGTGTTGGAAGTGTGGGTACATAACAAGAATAGTACTGATCTAATCCCAAATGTAGTCCCATGTCCAGTTTTCTGGCACTTTCATTCTTTTTCATACCGAAATAAAAACTTTGTGGTTGTGTGGAAATGGGGCGATTAGGAAAATCGACGTTAGTATTTGCAGTGCGGATGGTGACTACAGCCTGTTAGATTGTGACTGAACTCACAGACGTGGGAGTACATTTGCATTAGGTAAGTAAACCGACAGTTATGTCATCTGGCCCCTACTGAACCAAATAAGACGCTTCGCCAGCTTATCTCAGGCTGCTTGATAGAAAACTAATCCCAGTTACCGATATTATTATTTTACTCACAACTTAGAGCTGTGGTAGCAACAACAATGATATGAAATTATATCGTCTGCATTATGATAATCCCCGTCTAAAAACTGCCACCTTGATGTTTAGTCGGACTTGAGTCCTGCAATGATCCCACAGGTTACACTGATTGGAATTTTATTCCACAAGGTTGAACCATGCCGAGAAGGCCAAATGGGAGTAGGCATGCCAAGAACAACGGGACGCCGGACTACAAATGACAGTGTTACGAGGCGGCCTGCGCGTAAACTCGTACTATTACATGGTGTGGGGCTTCCACTCAAGCCGAGAGCTCAACAGTCGCCTTTGCGCCGTCCAGTTATCCATTTCAACCAGGTTATATGCTACTCAACATAACAAACGGTGCCTGCTTGTAATCAGGAATACGCCCCAACGGACTGCAGTTCTGACACCTGGCTCATTCGTCAAACAAAAAACACTGACAGTGTGATCTTTGCAGGCAATATGAATGTAAAAGTCAGCCGTCTGAGCTGCTTAGAAGCACGTTGTGGCGGTCGACTCGTCCGGTTGTGTGTTGATCACAAGATGCTTCTGAATATTACGAATTTCCAATATAAACGCTAGTATTAAGTTGCCTGGCTACCACGAAGTTCAAAGCAATCGTGGACTCATTTGGACTAAGTGGCCATCAGCCAGCAGTGGGAAGGCGCAATTCAAGGCTTCCGTTTCTCCTGGAGCACAAATAATTGATTCCGATCATGTCATGGTGAGTGTATGCCTAACAGTTCGATTCCTTCAGGTGTTCGGAAGCCTGCAAGAAACGTGCCGAACCACCATCTTCAGAGAACTTCTGTAGCCCGATATGAGTTAGTTCAACTACTCTCTACGGTTAACGGACCGCACTGGTAGCGAGTACGTAGATGAAGCATGGTAAAATGTGAGTAAAGCTAAGCTGCGGCGTCCAGTGCTGTCTGTCCGACTTCTCAGATTTGACCACAAGACTACTGGATATCCTCGAGATCGCTATCCATGATTGATGTCACAAAATCCATACCAGGAGGCAAGGGGTACGACGGTGCAAGCATATCTCTCAAATGTCAAATAGTGAACAGGCTAAGGAATGACCAAAAGCTCTGGTGGACACTGGAAGTTCGGGAGATGGAGAAGGCTTTTGCTACCAGAAGCGACTGTGCCCCAAATCAACTAATGCGGTCGACTGGCTCTAGGAAAGCAGTGGTCAGTCAGACGCTGTCAGCTGTGTATGCTAGCTGACCGACTTCGTCGAACAGCCCTTTTCGCAACACAACGCGAAGGATGGGACTGAGCCAAGTAAGATCAAACAATTACTTGACAGAGAAGCATGGAAGTTTTCACCAGCAGGCTCAGCTACGCTGATCACTGATTACTGCCGTCTCCCTGGATCGGGACCCCGAGACGGGACATATCAATAGTCAGAGACGTTGCCAAATCTGAATTAGTCATTCCCTTAGCAGCCCTCACGCATCGTAGCTGTTGCCTTCAACGCAAAGCTCCCCTCCCCATCTCTCTAATGAAAAGTCCGCTGAGACCGAAGTATTCACACATGCATTATATCAGCTACTCCAAATCCCCAAACAATTGTTGAACGAAACTGTGGCAGCTATAACCATTGTACACGGTTTTTACAGTTGATGACGACGATCTGTTTTGCCCGGTTATTTAAAGCTTGTGGACCTGTCCGTAAAAACGACAACTTTTTCCAGTTAATCTTATTTGATTGATCGTTCTGTGTTCCAATCAACAGCCACAGCTATCCTCCAACTATTTAGACCGCCAATGACTAAGTAGTCATTCCTTTTTCAGAACCGTTGCCTCAACTGTCCAACCACCAATCTATCGGATCGAAATTTCACAGATACAAAGTCAAATTGACCTGTTTTTAGCACATGGTAATGTACATCTTGAGAGCCACGAGAATCGAAACGATACATTTCGCCCTTGTTTTGTCAGGTACTGCGTCAGTAAGGAAGACGTTGGACTGATCAGTTTCCGCACAACTGCACTATTCGACAAAAAGGTAAGCCTTAGGCTTTGGGCGAACGAGCCTGTTTGAACGGATAAAAAATCAACTTCATGGTACATTGGCAATGTCAGACAAGGTGTACTGTAGCTATCAGAGTGCACTGCCGCGTGCATCCTTGAAGCTAGGCCGTTCACTCATTCGACAGGATCATACAATTTGATAAACCTGCATGTTGAGGCATCCGATCCAAGGAACGAGCGGTTAGATTGTGAATCTAATCGTTTTTTATGAGGACGATGGCGGAGAATAAGTATAGCAGACTGGTGACATGGGATAAACGAAGGTGTCGAGTTATGAAATCATACGATGCCATATTGGGCAGTAAGTCGAAGTTCGTCTAGATTTGGAGTCGACCGATGAATGAAGTCTACTCAAGAGCGTGCTATCCAAGGAGAGAAAAGCCTCGAAAGACACTATCCACGGGTCACAAGTATGACCAATTTTCAAGGATGGCGATAGGAAGCCATACAGAAGTAAAAGAGTAGTGATCAAGATACGTTTACTGTTGTGAGTAATCGTCATCACACATCATGTCCACTTCTTTCAAAAAAGTCTATTTTAGTTGTCTTGTGCATATGATTTAGATAGCAGTTATTTAATTATATTGTAAAACACTACCCAAGAGCTTCTTTACCTACTGCAGTGACCCTTTATGATTGTCCTGCCTCATTAGAGAAGGGAAGCAGTAGCGGTTAACTAACTTGTGGTGCACCAGTAACAGATTGTTCGGTTTGTCTGATAATGAACGCCATTCATATGATTCTTGCAAATTATTTTGGCTCATTCCATTCGGTTTAAAGGAATTTTAAATCCAAGCTTGGCAACAGGCTATATATTCCTTCTGACAAGGTTCACAACATATATCCAGGTGTCACGTTAACCGTTAATGTTTTTCTAGGGGCTCCTAAAACTCACACCGAAAAGGTTTCAAATTAAGGGCGATGAAATGGAATGTGAAAACTGTTAAAAGGCAGCTATCGCTAACCTCTTCGTCCAACGATGCGTGGAGTTCATCTGCCAAGTAAATGAGGTAGGCTTGCTGAAGTCTGAACAACCCTGCGGATACATCGTTCCCGGCTTGACAGACTCGGATTGAGTTGGCACAGTTTTTGGGGACGGTTATTTTGGGCACATCTTGGACGTAGAAGGTGGAGCGCCCACCAGTTGAGGTTACTTCGCTTCGGAACACTCCTGGATCACGACGAACACCATCTGTTTCAGAGCCGTCTAGGTTGGGATTTCGCTCCAATGGAGTAACGGGGTGTCGAAGCTGGGGGAAGTACTGGGTTGATCGGAGAGTAGAGAAGCAGAAATTGAAAAAAAACGCAGACTTCATAGTTGAGCTCCAACAAAATATTCACCGGAAAAAGTAGTGAAGCGAGTAGAAGGCTATAGCGCTTCCCCACAACCTACAGAAAAACCCTGCACGCTCATCACCCAGTCAAAACTTGTTTTTATGGCTCTATCCGTCACAAATCATCATGGAAGTAAGGAGGAAACTCACATAAAACGTGGTATCTTACAACTATTTAGGTTCTAAATGCAAACTATCGAGAAACGGGATTTACACTAAGGTATACTTAATAGGACACACAAAACCTTGACATTGCTAAAGAGGGCTGATATTCCACATGTTTCACTAATGTACCTACTAGTTCGTCTAATAGATAGAAAACTAAATGACAGTTTTATACACACTTCGAATGCTTCAATTGAATCATAAGGGTGCTTCCACAGAATGTTTGGCACTTCGAATCACGGTAGGTGGGTGACACGTAGTGGTAACGTATTCCGAATAAATCCTGTTTTCGGTCCACTAAAATTCCGCACGTTTTATTTGAGGTGGAATGAGCGACGGCTGATTTTCCTCGTGGCATTGCACGAATAGACAGAGCTCTTTGGCCGCACAATGCTCCTAGTTACAAAATCCTTGTGAATGGAATAAAACCTTCTATGCTAAAATGTTGCATTTTGTTGCGTATATGCTCAAACTAAAAACTATTCTAATCTACATTCATATTTTAACAGGTCGCCTAATTTCACTGTCGAGTGAAGCAATCATCATTCTGGTGGAATACTTTCCTGACATCAATGGAGCCCTGGGATGCCTATACGGGGCTCAAAGTTTAAACTGGTATTCAGGACTCAATTTATTGTCTGTTTCAGTTTATCAGGGACACGTCGTAGCCTTCAAAAATTCAGTTCCATTGTGCGAATACGGAGTGCCCGAATAGACGATAAAAAATCACTGGTATTCTTTTCTATCTTAACTCTTGAAAATGCAATAATGCAATGCCACTCGAAGCAAAATGACACTTGCTCGCTTGAATGTGAGCTGTGTGTGACCAAAAGTAACAGACTGTAGGTAATTTTCCCGATACTTGAGCTTTTTATTAAACCAGAGAACAAGAACCTGATCCGGTTCGGTAAAAGTAAGTTTACTTCCATCTTGAAACAGTAGTTTCTAAATCTGAAAGATTATTATCGTTTAGGTCTTTCCAGAAACTACTGAAGACAGCACCTACTCCTCGCTGGATCAACAGCTTGGAATTGCTTCGGCATTGGCGGCTTCACCTGCGTTGAGTCGACACCGGAACTGTTGAATCTTGTAGTACACATCTGCGCAAAAGACTTCTCGTGGTTTTGGCCAGCGATAGTTGGTAAATGCTCCCTTGAGCGTTGAGGTCGAAGAGTGGACAAACAGCATGGACAATGTCAATGGTTGAATTATACACGGCTGACAACCCTATACGGTTCAAGACAGCTATACTTAACCGAAAGTGAGGAAATCATTCAGATTTTGTCCGCACAGCTGGATAATTTAGGCTGCTGTGCAACCTGCATGTTTTCAAAAAATATTACAGAGATGATGATTCACGAATTAGTGGAATGAAACACCAACACACTCTCACGCCTACCTTCACTCTCAGTGGATCTCATCGTGGGGCGCTTAAATCGGAAGCTCTGGAGACTCCAACAACCACGTTATTACAGAGGGTGACATGTAAAATTTGTGGAACCGCCGCACTAGGTACTTCTTGGGCATGAACTGCACCGCAACTAGGTAGACATTAGCGAAAACAGGCCAGAGCATATAATAAGCGGTCGTACATTAGTACACTTTGTGTGCTGTTTTGTGGGACCGTTCGAGAGACACACTCAACGGTTGTTACGGACGACAGAGTAGCCTGATACGAACAATGAAATCAGGCTGATTTGCTTCGATACCGAAATATGCTAAATACTATTGTGCTTTCGAATGCACCATTATCATCAAAAGACCAAAATTAGGACCGAAACCGCAATTTAACAGGTCTCGGGAACAGCCACCAATGCGTCGTGTGAAAGGGAGAAAGGAATAGTTATGGAAGGGCACGTTCTATCATGAATTCTTCGATGCTATATCCTCGGAGCTGATCTATCACTTGTAATATCTTTGGCATTGTTGCTAAAACTTTCAACATTCTAGCTATCGAAGTTGTACTGTGAATAATTCGAGCAGCGTAGGGCAGCTGTATATCAAGTGACTGCACAAAGTATGGAGTTGCAGGGCTACAGAGAACTCCAAATGAGCTCGGCGCTTTGCAAGCTGACAGCAGTATCGGTTAATAGTTATACGGATTTGAGAAACTGTCCTTCAGGTAATCAAGTGACCTCTTCATGGAAGGCAATTAAGGGCTTCGATTATGTAATCTGCAATGCTCTGTTGTTTAGTCAATAGTGCAAACAAAAATCGAGCGACCCCAGTGCCAGTGAGATAGTGGACCAATCATGAGCAAGCCTGACTGAGCATCCATTGAAGCGCGCCAATACCGCCTTTAATCTAATGAAGACCCATGATTCTTTTTACCAGAAAACTGATATTTCCATAAGGTGAGATGATTATTTTAGATAGATTTTCGGGACCACTACACAAAGCATCGTGGGAGAGCGCACGGCATTACACTGAGTTTTATTCTCGAGTACACAGCCCGGAAGGCTGATCTGTCCCTGATTAAAACGACTCAACCAAAGTAACTTGATAAGGTGTAAAATGCTATACGAGTATAGATATTGTGAGCTTTCTTAGCGATCTGCATACACAGCTATAGGTCACTTACCATGTTCAGCCTTCGTAAATTCATGTCACTCAAGTAAAGCGGCAGTCTTTCAGCGAGTTTACCGCTCTGTCTTGACTGATATAAGATCACATAAAGCAGATCCAGTAAGAGAGACACGACGTCGACAAGCAGCTGGTCAGTCGGTGAGTTGGATTCATCCGCCGAGGAGTCAATGGATGCAGACGAGTCGAAACGCGTCAGTGGAGTGCGCGCGGACGTAGAGGAGATTGAGGAAAGACTGATAGAGCCCACACGCGAAAGCACATTCCGCATAGAGTTTGAGTTATTAGCAGTCGCTGACGTTGGTGTTTCGACTTGTGCGGCCTCTCCGTGAAGTTCGTGGATCCTGATAGTTGATCAAAATCAAGATTGAGTAGGATGTTAGTAAGCGGCTCTCATGCAGCCACTTTGTACCAATAATTTACTGGCTAATAAGTTGACACTAATCGAATGAACACTGCCGGCATACTAACACTGGCATCATGCACTCCTATAATGAACTGGGGAAGTTGTCATTCAAGCGGTGCTTCTGAAGATCTCCATGACTGTGCACTCAAGCAGTTATCTATTAGGCCGTAAACAGCACTGTGAACCGAGAATTGAGATCAAAGTGGACGCAGACTAATAGGTAACAGAAAAAATAAGCGCCGGTAATAGTGAGTTGAAGAAAAAGGGGTTGGATCACCGTACGCAGGCTAGTTAGCCAACATAGGAAAACGGAGAGGTATTTTGGGGAGGCTTTGTACTGCACGATGATAAGCGACAAAGGGCATGACTGGTGTGTTAGCCAATGTGCAGTAGAGGCTTTCAACATGGGAACTCCAAACAATAGGTTTCTGAGTAAAAGTATGGTTTATTTAAGCTGTTACACTGCAGAGAACTGAGTATCCTCAGAAGTGAACTACATTCTCCATTTTATGGGTCATACTCCGGGTTGTTTTTCTCAGCACATCGATGACCGTGATCATGTAGAGATCGATGAAATCACCCCATGAGGCAGACGGATGAACTCGAATTCCCAGTTGTCACCCAACTCATGAGCCGAAGCTGAACTGGAAAGGTCCTGTACGCTGTGCGCGGTGGTAATACAAATACAATACAATACAAATACACAATACAAAAATATGTATTAGGTTTAAATAGCTGTCCACATAGATAAATTCTCCCATCTATCACTTCCAATAACCCGTTGTGTTCAGGATCGGTATTAGAACAGTGGTTTGTCTTCTCACGATTAGATAGAGCACAACACATGAGCTCCTTAGAGTTAAAACTTGAGTGTGTCACCTTTCAATTTTCTAAGAGTCATCGGGGCAATCAACGCGTGGGCGAGGGGTTGTTCGAATAAGAATAATGTGAACGAAATTCAAATGAAAGATGTATCTAGCTGGAAGAACCACAGCTGTTTTACTGTTTTGCAACCGGAAAACTGTTAAGAAGATCGATCAAAATAGAAGTAGGTCAAAGCGGAATTCATCCCACACATTCAAACACGTGTTCAGCATGCCCTGAAGTAAAAACAACGAAACTCACTGGTGTCGCACTTCAGAATGAAGCAGAAATTCCGGCCACTAAATTGCCTACACCACTGACTAGCTCCAACATGAGCAGAACGGGTGCTGACTGTCTCGTCTATGTTTCAGCTTAGCGAGTAAAAACAAGTCAGAACATGACGACTGTTCGTATCAGGGTGACGCGACCTCATTCGTTAACCCTACCCGATAAGTAGCATGTGGTACTAAGGTATCGTACGAATACGCAAAAAATGATCGGATTTACGCAGAAATCGATGCAGAATACATAAAAAGAAGCCCTCTGTCATTGTACCCTCCTACTGCTGCAGGTAATAGATGACTGAAGGAAAACAGTTCTATAGAGGAATGCATATGTATTGAATGGAGCGTGGAAGCCATGAACAGGCTTGGTAATGAAGCGAATAAAGCTAAACAGACTAAGATATCATGATAACGAAGTTTGATTTTGTCTTGTCCTCACAGCTGCCTCACAGTCTTCCTTGGCCCAAGTAAAAAGAACCTTTGTTAGGATAGAATACTAAATAAGTGTTATCATGAGGACCTGGTTGGCCATAACCAATAAATATCAAGGGGCTTTGACACAATCCGAAGGCTAAGGCAGCGAGAAGTTAATGAACTTTAATGTTAAGTTGAACAGTGAAAACACGCCAATTATGTTCCATCACTATGCTCCAGGCCCCCAGCTATAGTTGTGCAGTGTCTAGTGCTGAACTTCAACAATCTCAGTCAGATAACTAACAGACTGAAATACATATTTTCTCCACCAGACTATGTGTGGGTCATTTAAGGATTCGGTCACTATTGCCAATCTATTTAGCTCCGAATGGTGTACGAAAGTGACGACTCTGTGGTCAGCCGAACACAGCAGTGTGCAATATACAACAATAAGAGATCCAAAAAGCTCAGCCACACGAGCGTTTTCGTCCTTACTGAGATTTACCAGACAGGATCAGATTTGATGGTAGCTCTCAAGTTCTCTACGAAGACTGACGACCAATCATACAGCTTTCCGACTATTCACCAGTAGTCAATTGCATGTCTGAATTCGCCAACGAATTATACTGATCAAGAATCAGACCTAAAGACCAGAGACCAATTTTAAGGGCACGATCCATCGCGTTAGGAACGGTGTTATTTTTTAATCAAAATCACATATTTGCTTCCCAAACTAAATTACTGGTAATCAGTGGTAATCGCCAATTGGTCAGTCTAGAGGGAAGTTTGTTGTAAAGCAGGTGCGAGTGTGTAACATATCTCCCAGCAGAATAAAAATTCACACGGAAAATTCTTACTTTTGCAGCCTTTCGAAGATGAATTCAGGATCAATCTGTCGAATCACATACTCTGCATGAGGTGGACTGAACAGAGAGATAGATGACAAGAAGAGACGACCAATAAATCAGAAGAAAAACCAAAACGCGGTGATCGAAACGGTTAGGGAAAATAGCAAATTGTTCAATAAGCCAAGATATAAAGGAAAAGAGGAGCTCTTTGGAATTCAGTTGCGTCTTACTTTAAACTCTAATAATGCAATCATTGGCTGACTGAACGGTTTTGATACGAACGAAAACTACCGGGATGCTAAATAATCGTTTCAGCAGGCAAGGCCTTATGGATAGAACGGCCGAAAATTTCACTATTTAGCGACCCATTATGGCCATTTGTCAAACGCCCATATCCGAGCCTGCTACTTCTGACAATGTGCAAAATAAGTAATCTACTTGCATTCGATGGATAATACATCCTCCCAAATTTCGAGCTCCAAGGAGCACTTCGCAAAAAGATTTTGTTCCTCAGAAAATGGTCACAACATACGCCATAGAAAAAATCCAGGTGGCATTTCTCCTCATTGGAGACTGCCAAATTGGTGATGATACAAATGTACTGCAGGGGAATTATCACACATCTCCCGCATGGGAATAAACCCAGTGAGGACAATTTCCACACAAGGAACGTTTTTCTACCGTCAGACCTCCCGATTAAACAAGTCATCCAGAACTAGGAGGAAGAGATCATCTGGTTGGTAAGACGGTTAACTTCCCATTCATGAGTAAAGGTCTTATTGGCAATGTCATGTGCCATGAAGGGAGGTCTGCCACGAGAAGCCGCCGACCTCGGTTGGTGCGCTATCCAGCGATTTCAGCCGCTTTGCTTTCGTTTGATCGATTGCTCTGCGCGTTGAAATTTCCTAACATGATGTAACACATCGGAAGTAGTGGAAAGGGAAATTAAGGGGAAGCATTGGACGACGTATTTACGATTTGTTATGTAACATGATGACACATCATAAGGCTATCTTTTCCCCATTTCATATCAGGATCAATCATATTGATCGAAAACGACGGTGTGGGAGTGCTCTTATATATCAGTATGCAATATTATCACATGCGTTACGGACAAATAGAGGTAGATATACCTCACTGGGCTACTGAGTGACCAGGGCGTTCATTCTAGGCAAAATGGGACAATTAATGAAATCCTATCAGTGCTACATGAAGAATCTCAAATTCAACAATCTAATACCAAAGAGTAGAATATGGTTCATATTAGTCGCTCTCCTGAGAGGATTCAACCCAGTCTAACAGACGCGTTATTATCATCCAAAGATGGCCCCTCGTGGAACAAAAGTGTTCTACCAGATGTCGTAAGAGATGTTACATCGCACCTGACTTGCCTGCTTTACTTGCGATTTGATTTTAACCATATTTGAATGAAACGTTCGATAGCTCGACTTCAGTGGAACCGTGACTTTCGAAAACAGCCTACGAAACAGGATTTATCGTTGGACTGAAAAAACCAGTAGATGAGATGTTTGAGAAGTATCCCCCAAAAGAACTGTAAACACAGAAAACCTGTAGGGAGGAAAGTAACACAATAAGTTCCCGAAAGATTAACAGAGAGATCAGGAGAAGAGAGCAACATGAATCTTAGCTCGCGAGTGCCCCAATGCCCATAATCGGCTGATAAAACACCATTTTAGTGTGAAGGGAGGAAATTTAGACACTTCGGTGTAGAACATTGAAAAAAAACCTGAAGTGGTTTTTAAGGTTTGTTGTGCCCACTGATACAACTTACGCCAGAAGTGACACAAAAGTATGATAGAATACGATAGACTATCTGTCGATAACGAAGGGCACAAGTTACCGCAGCGCTAAAAATACGGAACGTATTTTCACTGGCAACCCAGACATCAATTAGACCACAACAAAATCGCAACCGTTGCTAGCATTGAAATGAGCTCGTCGATCCAGTGAGTAGACAAGGGCCGATGAAAACCTTCGGTGTTATGGTGCTATCGTCAGGTGATATGAACAGTCAAAGTTGAGAACTTTACTGGATCCCACCGTCCTGTAAAAAACTAACTACGTTTCGCAGGATCACGTTGAGATGGTGAAAGGAACTGGCACGGACTTTAACCAACCAACGAATTGCCAGGAACCGGCACGGACTTTAACCAACCAACGAGTTGATTCGACGAGGAAAAATCGATAAAACATACTTTCGAGAAACTATGTACTAGTAAATATGTGCTTTTTCCACAGAATAACAAATGTGAACTTTGAAATTACCAATCATTCATGATCTTGAGCAGCGACCGGATAGAGTCACGAAGTGGTTTCATTTCCGTTGCCAGCTGACATTGAAGAACCAGCTAGAAGGCATCAGACGGGAAGTAAAATAAATAAATGCCAGATGCAATATGGTAGAGGAGTAGTGAGAACAGAGGAGCAACAGCAAATTGTGAAACAAGTAATACTCATTCGGACCAAAGACCTTCAGTAAAGTCAAAGCAAAGAATAACTCAACCAAGCAATACTTATGAACGCAAGATCCCTTGGTCAAAGTCTAAATACAACCGGTCATCTTTGTGCATGGTGCGTAATAGTCTTATTAAAACATGGCAAACCTGAAACCATCGAATTCCATGCCATATAAGACGAAACGACGTGTGCTGACTGAGAGTCTCAGTAGGTTTATACCTACGTGTGTGTAATTAAATTACTTTTCATCTTCACCAAGCAATGCTATACTGATACGTGTCTGTAGAATGCAGAAGTAAACTTGACCATCCTTTACTGATAAAGTTGAGTTCATGTATGTACAAGAAAAACCATACCATTCAGTTTATTTATCCGGATTTTTCAGCGAGCTTTATAATCCCATTGCTATCTTTTTGCACCAAAAATGATGCATGCTTCCCGATCATGTTTGAATCAATCAAGGAAGTCCGGATGATTGGTGGATAGGTAATCCTTTTATGCGAACGCGACTTGAGGAAACGCTCAAACTGGATCAGCTGGTAGAATATCTTTTCGACAGCATGTCATGAATTTACACCCATTCGGATGCGTTTGTTTGGTTTAGGCTGGGTACAGCCGAGTTTCTTAATGAGAAAAAATGTTCCGTCACTTGCTTCACTCCAGCGACAGAGCAAGATATCGAGCTATCGAAATGCAGAGCACGGATTTACGTGAACTGAGAGCACCATGATGAATGGATAAGCAACGCTAGGGAGTAACCTTTATATCATCACTGATTTGCACTTCATACTTCACTGTATGTTTGAAGCAGTCAACAACCGAAGCAGTTAAGCGTGTTGATACTGTCGGCACAGATAATCAAGAGATAACTTCATCACTCTGATCATGAGTTAGATCAGAATACCTGAACTTCGACCTTCTGGCTTAAAAACAATTTAAGTCTTATTGATTTGTGAGTCTGGAATTTGAATCTCGGGGTTTAGATTCTCCAGTTTTTAAGAGTAAGGCTATATTGTATGTAAACGGAATTGCAGTGCTCTTGAAAAGAAACTCGGGATCAGTCCGCTGATCCGCTGGTTGCAAACCCATATTACTGATATCATGGCTCACGTGCAGAACTCCGTGAGTGACCGTATCGTACATAATTAGGTTGGCAGTATCTGCAGTAAGTTTGCAATTTTTTAACTTGACCATGGTAATAAAGAATGGTCAACAAACCGTCATCAGCAAAGAGGAGAACGAAACAAAACTGCTATTTTTGCGCCACCCAACTGGTGGTCTGGTCAGGTAGCGCGGCTGACCGCTCGTGACTAGTTAAGTTATTCTTGAGACATCTTACGTGAAACACACGAAGGATACATTCGAAGAATTTTGGTGTGCATGGACAAACATAACGGATAATTTTGTGGCTATTGAGACTCAGCGTTTAGAAAAATATTTGACAAGGTTTATTACGACAGATCTAACTGAGGATACTGTTAACAAAGTGAACTTCGACTTCTGGCTTAAAAACAATTTAAGTCTTATTGATTTGTGAGTCTGGAATTTGAATCTCGGGGTTTAGATTCTCCAGTTTTTAAGAGTAAGGCTATATTGTATGTAAACGGAATTGCAGTGCTCTTGAAAAGAAACTCGGGATCAGTCCGCTGATCCGCTGGTTGCAAACCCATATTACTGATATCATGGCTCACGTGCAGAACTCCGTGAGTGACCGTATCGTACATAATTAGGTTGGCAGTATCTGCAGTAAGTTTGCAATTTTTTAACTTGACCATGGTAATAAAGAATGGTCAACAAACCGTCATCAGCAAAGAGGAGAACGAAACAAAACTGCTATTTTTGCGCCACCCAACTGGTGGTCTGGTCAGGTAGCGCGGCTGACCGCTCGTGACTAGTTAAGTTATTCTTGAGACATCTTACGTGAAACACACGAAGGATACATTCGAAGAATTTTGGTGTGCATGGACAAACATAACGGATAATTTTGTGGCTATTGAGACTCAGCGTTTAGAAAAATATTTGACAAGGTTTATTACGACAGATCTAACTGAGGATACTGTTAACAAAGCTAAGAACTTCACCCCCACATCTAATATCACAAGTACAATGAAAAGAATATTCACACTGCTGTTTGACTACTTGTCACAAATGACAAATGAACAGCACCCAGCCTCTTCTATAGGCGAATTCGTTGGTAACAGCGCACTGAAGATGTCTCCTCGAATGGTGACGACACGTTTGCAAATCAATTGCCAAGCTCGGCGAACAGATCAACAGCCACCTGATCAATTACCAATAGGCGAATTTAAACCTCGGGGANGGAGAAATTCCTTTCCATACGACGAACGAGTGTTTTGTCTATTTAAATACCTAAATGTACTGCGCTGATTACTCTAATTTTGGCTTTTTGCAGAGAGGTTATTAATCGTTGCATCTGTTCTATATAGTTTAGCATCAGATCACGAGATTGAACAAGGTGGCCTGGTCACACACTAACCCCGTGATCTAGTTCATTGCTGACGGTGATTGCATCACACTCGGGTGGATCAACCATAATCCATTTTGGCAGTCTACTGAACCGGGGAATACTGAAAGTCAAATGTGACAGACAGCCATGAAACGAAAGTAAAAAAAGCGAGCGTGTATTTGAGGGCTGTAGGAGCAACAGGACAGTCATGCGTAGCAATTCTTCATGGGTTACTGGCGACAATGAGACGGAACGAACAGATGGACAGTTCGGAAGAAGAGTATTTTCAGTCTATTTGTTGTCCTCCTTAGACAACCTACACCAAACTTCTGTGACATTTCTGAAACCAGTCCATCCTGGTTTAAAAAACCGGTGAAATTCCGAAACGCCGTCAAAAAATGACGACTTCTGGAGATAGACCTTAAAATGTAATGGAATCGATCGTACCCAACAAGTGACCACAACTAAACACATTCCTAACCACTTGCTGAACCGGTTTTGTGCTGGTGCCCTGAGGTTCTCGTGGTTCATTTACGGTAGTAGTTATGGTGGGGAAAAGGACACATACTAATCTCCTAAGAGTTCTGCAAGAAAACGGAAAGCTTAAAACAAACTGTAAAGTCTGTGAGGTCATGAGGGAATTTAAGGGGTGGTAGGTTTAATATAAAAATATTTTCAAAAAATAATTATCGAATCAATAGGCCTTCGCAAAAGAGTCAGTATTTCACTCGCGGCCAGCACATGAGTATTTTCTCTGGTGAAAAAAACTAAATTGCCAACAAAGATCGAATCCTCTGAAAGACAAAGAAATGGAAAATTTAATCCTAAGGGAACTGGTTGGCACTGTCAACAACTCGGGTGATTCCTAACTAAATACCTATCCTCTAGATGTGGCTACCTTGACTGGGTTCCGCGGGAGGTTGCTTTAGGAAGGAGGACGAGCGTAATCTAGACCTCTGAGAGAAAGTATTGCACTCGTTGATGAAGGGCTCATAGATGAGGTGGAGGCTGTGCACGGACACAATACTACATAAGATCGTTTGCAACAAAGCGAATCAGTGAGAACAAACAAACGGATTGAATACGCTAATAAAAATCAAGCAACTAACGTTTCCTTCAGTATTGAGCCACATAGAGGATCCGACAAACGGCGTGGGGTCGTCTGAGATAGTATTTAGAGCCAGGCCTTTAGGTGTAGCCTAACAGTCGTCAGTGCCTTCGATAATGACGACTCATTCAAGGATAATTGTGCGGTCCCATGAAATTTCAAACCGTGGACAACTGAACCGTTTGACTTAAAATACAAGGTGAACTACATGACCACAATCTAGTGTTGCGTGTTTCGTATTTAGGGTAGATATATCAGGTTTCAATTCATAGTGAACAAACCTTAACGACAGCATCTTAAACGCAAAATCTATAGCGTACAAATGATTTAAAAATTAATACGTACAACAGACAGAAATCTCTCCGACGCAAGAAACCAACTGAACTCAGGTGAGTCCGATATGGGCGAAATTAGTGTGGATCGCTTCTCAGCATCTATGTCCTGCATTCCATATATTGGCCCGTCCAGACAAAAGAAGCGCTCATCACTTCCAACGGCCGAATCTTCTGAGCTGTTTAAGCCATATTCAGCCAATTCGACAAGGCAAGCGGCAAGATACTTCCACAACTTCAGCTGTGGGTACCAGGTGGTGGCGGAAGTGGGAGAACGAATTAGTTCTTCGAATCCAGCGGGGCTGAAGCAGAAAACTGAACGTTGTAAATTAATTCCAAGGGAATAGCATGAATACTGGATGAATTCTAACCAGCCATTCTCAGACAGATGGTTATTGATATACACATCACAACATGATGTTTCGGTGCTGACAGATTAAAGCGACGAACTTTGTGTCTAAAAAAAGCATAATGGTTATTTACTTTTCTTGCGGAAAGTAAATGGTTATTGCATGAGGTAAAACTGATGTCTATGGGTGTAAATCTCAGGCTTAAGACATTTGAGTAGGACTAGTATTGATGGGTCATCGTGTATCTGAGTTGCTAAGCGGCAAATATTATGTCATCTCACCGTGATTCTGAAAAGTCTGCACTTTGAGGATTCTTGACCCCAATTCGCAATGAAGACCACTAAAGGCGTAACTGTGGATCAACTTCCCTCGCAACAAAGGCCGTAAAGTTGGTGTTTTCCGTTTTCGTCGTTAAGGTAACGCGTACGCACTTGACAAACGTAGTGAACACAAATTTGTTTCAAACATGGTTGAGCATGGTTCACAACTACACAAACCTTACATACTGCATCAATCCATCAAAAATAGACGAAGCAGAGGTTCCCTTCACAGTCATCCACGATTAAGTAGACAGATCGAAGATCACTTTGGTGACCTAGCGGGATGCGCATACCCGAAAATGGACACACCACCGAAAACTTGAACCCATCGTGCTAAAAGACGCAGCACACACTACCGATGATGCATTTCTACTTGATGGTGACAATGGCATACAGGATAATGAAATAAATAGTAAAGGGAAAAATGCTTGAATAATGGAAGTTATGATTTTCTCACGCGTCAGAAATCCTCTAGCAATTAGAATGGAGCAGGTTTACAACTCAGTGAATACGTTACGGTGGGATATCAACAAGGAAGTTGTCCGCAAGGGTACGCCATCTTTGAATGCCAAAACGAGGGCTGACATACTGTCATTTTGCCAAAGCCTGGAATGCATCGGTCGAGATACTGGGGTCGGGTTGGAAACGTGGGCATCGCGGGCCAGTGATTTTTTGTCCGAACCACTGAGCCACCTAGAGCTCCGACCACACATCAACATGTGTTTGAAGAAGCCACTGAGGTGATACAAGAACCATGTGGACAGCATGTAGGATGTTGTGAACCTATCACCATTTGGGTCATCTACTGGTCATCTGCAATCACAAGGGTCTTATGAAGACCCTATTCGGGTAAACATATTAGCAGCAACCATACGGAGCGGGACTATATACACGAAGTGCTTTTGAAAAGCGTGCTGTAAAACACCACAAGTCAGTTGGCAATAGACAGACTTAGACCATCCCGATTTGCTTGCACACATTAGTAACTACGATTCACGGTTCCATTGCAGTACATGAAGACGTGCGCGAGCACCAGATAAGGCAGTAAGGGCCTGACTTGTAAGTCTGACATCTCGAATAAATATTTTGCTAGACGAATAGATAATCGCAACAGTAAACATACGGTAGTTCTCCTAAGACAGCCTGCTTCGAACTCTCTAACAAGGAAAACCTAGTTCCCACTAAGGGATTGAGACCTCTGTGGCGTGATTTTTATTCGCATGACTCCTAACGACTACATTTTCTTCTCATCTGTTAAAACCACGTTTCAGATGGAACAACAGGCGATTGGTCTATCACAGGCCTTTCAAATGGTTAGGTCCCTACTAGACGCGACAATGTACCAGAAAAGGGAATCTTTAACAAGCCCCTGTAGGTGGTGTTTAGAGGTGGAACAACCGTCCGAAAGTGGTTGCTTGGTCTCTTCTCGGAAGGAGTGTACAGATGAATAGTCTACTTAACGGTCAGAAATTCGGCCTATTGAGATTGTCATAACACAAAACCTTGGAATAGAATATAACCTGGTAATGCCACATCATGGACATTAATGTTATCACTTTTCAGACATTTAATAGAGGTGTATAGATAGCTTTAGACAGCCTCAATAGTAAGGTTATTTCCTAATAGAAATACCGCCAAAAGGAGATCACGAACGGGTTTTTGGAAAAATGAGACTCTGGTTAAACCCCAGATATCAGTTTAAGCCGATGGCTACCTAATGTGGTTTTACTAGCTTTTTCGATGGTGGCCGTTTCTGTAAGCGAGAGGTCTTCAAACGGGGAATAGGGACAGGAGGGACATGACATTAGCACACTAGTTTCAGGGCATCACCGTATTATTGTAATCAAACGTCGGGGCGTTATTTCATTATTCACTGGTATGGCCGACAGAAGTGCTCCTCCACACCTCGAACTAAGACCAGCTGGACCACTTGCTGTGAGTAGCTTTTGCTCGGGGGAAAATCGTGCCACGTTTCATCTGTGGAGTCAGACAGAATGACTATTGAATGTGTAAGTATTCAAACTCAATTGACCCATAGGTGACGCGATACGATATAACTTCAAATTGAAAATCTCAGCCGGGCAACAATCTGAAGTGAAACAGTAGGCTAAAGCACATGACAAGCATGTCATAAACGAGAGATTCACCGCGAAAACCAGATTGATATAAAATGCGTGTATATGTTCAAATACATGAGCTTCAAGGGTCATAATTTAAATAGGGTGTAGTAAAAGCCCTTCAATGAACTAAACAAGTAAAGCATTGGATAAAATCTGAAACTGAGTCAAATAGCTCACTCAATTGACGGAAACAGGTAACTACGAAGAAATTGTGTGCTTGTGAACTGCTGGCCTTACATTTGCACGCAAAATGTCCGCTGAGATAATTGGACAACACATTAAAACTTTACTGACCCACATATTTTTGAACGACTAACAATAATTATTTAAAACTGGCGTACGCAGTCTTTAGTTGACACCTTGAGCAATCCTGCTGCAATAGCTAGAAATGAACGAATAAGGGCTAATCCCTTAAATAGATGGAAAGTTAACACAAAGCAGACATTCGTACCACCAAGTAAAATGCAATCGATTGCGCCGAAATCAATCGAACGTTTTCAGACTAGGTGACTAGAATGCGATTCGGATTAGACTGCACACAGGTTTGTGAATTATGATGAATCGGTCTCTCTGAGAGAATGAAGTGGGGCGTAGAGTGTTAACTTCGGTTAGCAGTCGTAACAAATGATAAATTGGAGCTTGAATCACACTATAGTTTTCACACACCGATCGGATTTGCCTAAAAGTATGCGAACTACGAAGATTCACTGCACCTAATGCAGAGTGATTCGACTCATTCAGGAATGAAGGTCGGAAGTGAGAAATGTAAGCAAATCCTATATATCCTACGAAACGGGAAAGATAAACCTAATACAGACGGTCACACAAGGGAAACACTGCGGACTAAGCGAGTAATACTGATTCCCTGCTATTTTCATTCTCACCTACCTTGAAAATTTAGATAGACCATCTCCAAACCGTTTATGAAAAACGTGAATAAACACACTATGAGGACAGTTCACTTTGTTCCTATTCGGTCTTAGCGTTTTACCATGCACCACACGTGGTTCAAACTACAACGTTTCACCAATTCGTGTTCATTAAGTCACCGTTGTGAGTTTTCCTCAGTCACAACACAAGTTCGGGATAAGTTATCCCTACCCACCTTAATGTTCCGAATCATGAACACTACCACTGTTGACTACGTATCTACATCAACTCCACCCTATCAACCTGACAGCGATTTGTCCTACGTCCATTTTGGCATGAGTTCAATCCCCAAGGTATGAGAGTACCCTGGATGTGTTGGTTAGTTACCCAAATGCAAGGAAACGTCTTCTCTCATTTTTATTGTATGTTAACTTCGAGCAGGCACCTCATTCCGACCTGACTACGGAAGTTTACATCATCAGCAAATTCAGCCTTCAAGCTCAGTTGCCTCGATTTTATTCCAATAGACATCTTTCAGCCCTTTTGGCCGGATTCATTTACGTTTGTTTCCTGTCTTGAATACCTGACCAAGACAGCGACGCTGCTCAAAACTTGGACCCCTTTTTGACATCACGTCCATTAGAATTCGCAGGACGCTCCGTTACCTACGTGATCCTTTAATGATAATAATTGTGATAGTTTCTATATTAATTTTTAAATTTGACTTCCGTCCAAGAATCATCTCTCTCGTGCCATTATGGTCGTACGACAATTTCGTTGACTAGGATTCTGTATTCCAATCCTTACACAACTTTCAAGTGCCCTGGTTGTGCGAGAGCGGAAGATTTATTGGATGGCTTTACGTCTTGTCTTCAGCAAAGTGAAAGAGAGGAAGCCAATATCAGGCACCGTAGCCTAGCTGAATATCTGCCACCTGGCCGTCAATACGAGAAGGCTCAAGTGATTCAAACTGGCGATGGCGAGAGAAGGAAACAGCCTCGATGCTTTGAGCGTATGACATTACCTTCTACATCCAACAGGCAAAAGTATGGTGCTGTTCGAACGTTCTCACCGGCTTGCATGTAGAATCTGCCCATGCAAAGGCTGGAGACGCATTGTTGAACGTAATTTGAATGACGTCATGGACGGCATCCCATGAACTCCATGGTCACGTCACATTTTCTGCACCCCTGATGCTGCATTGCCGCCGACCGACGGCCTATCTTCGGCCGCCTCAGCCAGACTGGCTTAAGAAAAGCTTGGATGCCACGACATGGAGAATGCAGGTTGATGCCATGAGTCATCAAGTGCAGCAAGCATAAAACCTGGTCTCAGAAACTCCAATCCAATCAACTGTCAAGTGGATTTAGTTGAAGATCACCCGTCAAATGACATCGCTTTCCTCGATAACGTCCCGCAGTGAAAAACACAATATCCAACATATTTTTGCACACATTCGGGACACATGGATACTCGGCTCATCAGAATATCATCCATTCCGTTCAAAACTACAGGAAACGAAAAAAGCTGCAGATGTGGGTAAGCATGGAAGCTCTTCCACCTCAGTCGCATCGAATGAAAACCATCCTACCGTGCAGCGCCGAATAACATTTTGCATCCTAATGAACAAATCTCTAGAAGAGAATCCGTCAGTCGCTCATTTGTTAATGAAATGGGAATGCGAAATTCCCAGACATGATCCAACAATGGTGTAGAAAGTCAGCTTTAATGCACCAACGGAAGAAGTTAAAGGGATCATTGGCCACTAAAGAACAGATTTCTTGGAGGTGAGGTCCCAAACAAGGTACGCAAAGCGTGTGCACCAGTGCTTAACAATGGTGTACAAAGTCAGCTTTAATGGACCAACGGAAGAATGTAAAGGGATCATTGGTCACTAAAGAACAGATTTCTTAGAGGCGAGGTCCCAACCAAGGTACGCAAAGCGTGTGCACCAGTGCTTGATAATTCACTAGGCTAGCAATTCAGTTTCAATCTAAGATAAATCAGTTTTAACGATTTGTCGTAAGGAAGTGACCGACAAGCATGTGATTTTTGCCGAGGCACCGGCCTAATCAGCATTCTGGGGCGATGTCTCTACAGATTCGCTCCGTGAGACTCCAGAATGTGACTCAATCAAGTTTTCGTACCAGTAAATGTCGCTCTGTGCTGTATAAATAAACAGGCATCAAGTTCCAAAGTCGCTTTTGACTCGTTGACTGTGCAGCCTAGTGGAGTATCTGACTGCTTGATAGGTCACCACCATGCTTTTCAAAATGATCCGATTCTAGCACTTTACAAGCAAGGCTTGTGAAGAGTTTCACAACTTTGATCTACCAGCTGAGGTAGTAACTCAAAACCCGGTCATCTTCAAAGACGTCATCGACCGGACTACAGATCATGCTGTCGAGGGTTACGAACACGGCAAGATTTTGCAGATATTTGGATCTCCGATGTCAAATATGCTGACGTTTGACCGGATGACAACTCTCAAAACCAACAACAACAGCAACTACGTCGCCTTGGTCAGACACTGCGCCGACTCGCCGCTCTGTGAAACAGCCATCACACTACACGGTGCATTTATTGAAGAGGCCACCTTATTGCAATACCTCAGACGTAAATTTTCCCAGTTGCGAGATGAAATATGAAGTGAAGGTCTACAACAATAGTGTCAGAATAGCGTATATCTGAGATTGGCCTAAAAACTGGGTGCTGTCAATTGTTCCGTTTTCCCATACGAAAGTAAAATCTGGGTGCTGAGGTGTAAGATTGCCTAGAAACCTGAGGCTTTGAGCACTCATGTAGAAACAAGATGGACCAACGGAGCTTCTACTAAGGTTGTTTGAAAATGACGTTATGAGCTAAGATTGAGTATCAACCTCGAATGTTTGCATTAGTTTGTTCATAACCAATAACCACTCATGATGCTAACTCGGTGGATGATGGAATGTTTGCATTCTTATTGCCAAGCTCAGAGAACAAGCCAACTACCATGGTTTGCACATGTTTTCCACAGGCCAGGTGGTGGGTTGGTCACTACTTGCGAGTGGGAATGGATAATACCGTCAATTTAGATCCATTCAGGCCCTCCTCCACCACATTTATATTAACACCGTTATATCTATCCATATATTCATAGGCAATCCCACTCTCTCCCATTCCTCGTTTTACAGCTGCCTGAACTTAGCTTCGTTCCGACTGTAGGACGACGGTGCACTTGTCATTCCTGTGCCCAATGTCGGTCTTGCTACAATTCGTGGCACAGGCTCTGTAAAATACAAGACTTGGCCCTTCATGATTTCGTCATGTATCTGTCTTGCCTTGTCATATTACCCCAGGTTTAAACATTACGACAGGCTTCAAAGTCATGCCACGTTCCCGTTCATATACAACTAACGTCCTCTGACACCCAAACACTCCATGCCTCAAGGTCCCCAAGGCACGAGTGTTTAGTAGGATTGATTTGCTGTTTCCGACGGAAAGTTAGTTCAAGGCAACCCACAATGTGTTTGTAAATCCGAATGCACCGTATTCCAGAGCGGTCATGTCACGTATAAGGTGGTGCTCCTACTCCCGCATTATCGACTTAATTCAACGTAAAACCGTAGCTCTGCTCCAACCGGCAACTCCAAACCACCCTCTGGGCACTGGAAAGTGATATCACCAACTGTATTCTCTTGCTAGTAAAATGGGGAACGTTCTTCAAAAAGGCCTCTTATTTTCCTCCCCCTACATCCCATGCAGCTACCTATGAAACTGAAAGAATACACTGCTAAAAAAGACGCTGAAAACAATTCGACAGCCTGTGATCGGTTTCACCCTTCTTGGAATTCATCAGGTAGACTTAGTCCTCGAATTTCCTTCAACTGTATGTTTTACTTGAGTCCAACTTGTACAGAGTTCTCGAACTATACTCATTTTCAAACTACTTTGGTTTTAATGGGATACTCAACTGAGTTCTAGCTGAACCTCTCGTTTATGGTATTCTTCAGCTGAATGTGCTGAACAAAGGCTGTCTAACGTTTGGCTTGGTACGATGTTCGAGATATTGTAGTATATTTTTCACAGAACAGTTTTTTATAAGGCTGCTAAAAACCTCGATAGCTCACTATTGGTTTCGCCTCTCTTGAATCTTATCAGGTAAACGTGGTCCCCGAGTTTCTGTCACCCTTATGTTCTACATGCAGACCAAGTTGTACGCAGCTGACAACATACAATCATTCGCAAATTACAGGAAAATCCACTGCGACTGTCGAGTATCGTGCAACTGAAACACGATGGGGGGCTTTTCGCAGTATTTCCAGTTGGTGAACTTCATAAACGATAGATTCAGTTAGATATTCCATTAAAACCGAATTGGTTTGCAAATGAATGTATTTAGCGAATCGTGTCCAATTTGGGCTCAGGTAGAGCAAAAAGTTGGAACTCGGAACCAGAGTCTTGATGATTCGCAGAATCTTTATAAGAAGCGATTCCTACTGGTTTTTGAATGGGCAGGTTTGTGAAAAATTATTCCCAATGGAACCTGTTGCTCAGATCCCGCAGCCACCAATATGGATTTATTAAATTTAATGAATTTTTCGAAATTCGAACAACAGACAACATTAGGGGCCACCACAGCTTGACGGATAGAACACCATCATCAGTGATAGCAACATCAGTATTGACACTGATGCTTCACTGCCGCTGAACGGGCAGAATAATGAGTGACTGGCCCTCAGTGCTGGTGTGTAGCTTACTAACTAGCATACAAAGGCATGAAGTTGCTGTCAACACATTGCAAGTTCTGTCACATGGTAAAGAATTATTTCATGCAACAGCCATCAAGATATAAACCGTCTTCCATTTAAGTACTTTTTACCTCATATACTGTTCTAGGATTCCGTATATGTACACCATATGTTGAATACCCTCTAGATACTTTCGACCTAACTATGAAATTTCCCCTAAGTGGACGACAGTACTACCGTTGAAGACCACATGGAAAATATTGCGACCGACGTGCTTGCGCACCTTATATTCATTCACTCATCCATTATAAGCAAACCAAGCTGAGGTAAAACAACACACTAATCGGAAGTTAAGAAGAAGCAAACGGATTCCCTTGGACAAAATGACGAATCCATTCCTCGATTGATTGCAGACATTGTTTTTTGGTACCAACACTTAACTCAGTACAGAAAATAATATCACAAGGACTCGACATTTAGGCAGTCTGAGCGACCGGTATTCCTGACTTTCGAGTGCCAGGTGATTATTTTCACACCTCACGCACATTTTCCGTATTTTCTAGTTTAGTTTTCCCGCGGCTGGTTAAATGGTAGGTGGCCACTTTAAATGGCACGCAAAAATTCATGAGCACCCATATGATTCACATAGAGTGGGACAAAAAAAACTGAAATTTCAGTTTGCGTAACTTATATCACTTAAAGTAGAATTTGTGTGTTAAAACCATAACTATTTTGTCTGCGCAATTCTCTCGCATGATCAGGTCAACTATTCTGAATTGGTCAATATTATCTCAAGGATTCGGACAGTCACTCTGGGTCCGACGTGATACACTCATCGACACTCGGCTGCCTAATATTGTAGTTTTTCAGATGTTCAGTAGTCAATACCACTCAAAACGCATTTGAATCAAACACACATCGTGATCTGCAACATTCCTTCCACTTTATGGACGATAGTTTGGATTCAGCTGGGTATGGCATTGCTGTGAGTTGCAAGCGTAGTTTAACTGTTGTCGACCATCTTGTCTGTGCAGGATGATTCGATTGGTAATGGATTAATGACAATATTTTCATGGAACTACATCAGGAGAAGTTTATGAGAACACAGTGTAACCAATAGCAACACGCGAACACAAACCAATCCTGGAAAACCGACTTGGAAAATAAGATATGGTAATTCAATTCAGGCCCAAACAACTAGCCTTGTTTGACGACCACAAGTTGAGGTGGTGCGATTCATACCACATGGTATTACAATAGGCCACAATGGACACTCTTAGTTTAGGTAATGGCATATATATTTGTACAGTTTGTTTTCATTAAGTGATAGAAGCGTTAGATATGGACATTACATTGAATATCGACGAACAGACGGAGCCTTCGTGAGTTTAGGTCCTCAGGCACAACAAGTCGAACATACAGTCAGAGGGTAAAGACACACCTACATGCGTAAGGAATTCTTCTGATCTTGGGAAGATATAAACGCTAATTAATCCAACGCCACTCTGACAAGATAACTTGTGACTGCTAGGGTTAGTGGGTTAGAGCGATTGAACAGGGGAAATAAAGGGCGAAAACACATTTACACTGCTCGAGATGCTGGCTGCTGTGAACGAGATACAGTTTCAAAACATGACTCTTTAAGAACAAAAATTGATACATTAGGGCGGTTGAAATATGCTATCATTCAAACCAATACTGTCCTTGTAACCTGTCTCTGTCATTGCCGAGTCTGGTAACACGAAACAACTATGTTACACTGGTAACCACCGAAATAGCACAATGACCTCTTTATCCCTTTGCAAATTCATAGAAATAGCTTCTCTGTTGGCATTGGGTTACGTGGTGAACCTTGGGATCAAATAGACGCTATGGTGATTGATGCCCTTCTATGTGCACCCACATAAGCCTGAAGGAATCGGCGGACGTAACACTGTACATGTGTCTCATGCACTGTGCAATCGACATGTTTCGTTTTGAATAAACGCGGGCACGCAGTCCGAGAGAAGTGAATTGGTGCTTTTCTATAGAGAATCACCACCGCATTAGAACCCAGGAGTTTTATGTTAGACGAAAAATTCGGAAATCAGCTAAAACCTCACTAGATCAGGCAATGGTCATGTACCCTGGTGATCAGATTACTGAAACACATGACAAACAAACGAGTTTCGGAGTGGCTATCATCAAGGTTCCTCGGTCTCATATGCACACTATTTGATCCTGTCTCCACGATGTCGGTATCCTAGATTCCGTTGTTAGTGCGGGCTGGAGCGAGCGATGCACGCCTTTTGTCGTCACCGTCGATGCGGATGTGCCAACTCAGCAGCGACCGATAACCTAGCTGCGAACAGATGCACCGGAAATCGGTCAAATTACGGGCCTGACCGAAATTCGCAGACAAGGCGCCAATCACATGCCCTCTTGTCAAACTTGACAGGCAGATTTGCGCAGCGAGTGACAGGTTATCTCCTCCACCTCTGAGCTTTAGACCAAAAGGATCATGGTTGTGGGCTTTCGCCAGTGTCACAGACTTGGGACGTTGAGATTACTGAAAAGTTCTGTATGTCTGCGTCAGATATCGGAGATCACCGTTGACGGGACAAAGAACAAATTGAAGGGTGCTAGTTTTTGACAAATCGAGATGCCTGAACATAGTACGGATTGAGTTAAAGAGAATCAGCGGTCGACACAGAACATACGTCAACCCAGAGAACACCTTAGTTTCGTATACACTGGGGCGCCGGGGATCGACTGCGTAAACCGACGACATCGCTACAAGTTTCAAGGTGTTCACCTGTTTAGACATGACAATTCAGGTTCGTCTGGCGTGCGCTTGTGCAGTAGTGGTAGCACGCTTATCTCACACGTCAGAACTCCGCAGTTCAGATGCAGTGTCAACGGCAATTGTTGCAGAATACGAACCTTGTGTTCTTGTCCTAAAGGTGTATAAGTCAACTAATTAAATGAGAATGCTAAGGATACACAGTGCCAACCATCAATCAACAACTGGATGTACCGAAGTAACCAAGAATATGACATTTTTGACCTTTGAACAGAGACTAATTTTCCTGAAAAGTCAGTAAGTCCTTCGAGCTTTGGCGACGCGTGACACTACATCTAAGGCGGTCTGTTGGAAAGAACATCGAGAAGGAGCACTAGTAAATGGACTGAAAATGTTTATCTTTCACTATTTCTTCGAATGACGATCACAGCCGCTCATTGTCATGTTTTACTCATTCACTGCGTCTCGTTTACTCAACAGGATTATCGCCCTGAGGTAGGCATCAAGGACTAAACTAGTGTGACTTCTATCGGAGAATGTTCTTTCCTGAGGATTCGTTGTCCATAAAATGATAGTAGAACCTATAAATAACTGTTTCCAGCTGGTTATTGCCAAGGTGTAAAAGAGAGTGAGATGAAAACAACAAAGATTGTTTAATAACCGGGTACTTACGAGAATTGTTCGACCAGTCTGAATATGGTTTCATGGCCACGCACTTTGAGGAATTCAGTGGCAAATTTCTGACACGGTAGTAAATTTGTGATTTCTGTAAGAACTGCGATAACGGTTTGGTAGTCATTTTCCTCCCAGTGTGTGCATTTCAGGACCGCATCTATTTGTTCGAGGAACTGCTGTGAAGCCATAGACTAAAAGGATAGAAAAATGGAAATGAATGGAAAAAGAATGAGGCTTTCCATGAGGAACTAGAGCTCAAAAGGTGTTTCTTAATAATGTGAAGTAAACTAAACCGGCTAAGATGGATTCGTTATTGGCAGTGAAAAGATGAGTAAAAATATGCTTCTGTTTGTCAAAATGATTGGTTTACCAAAACCGTAACCAGTTTTTATCGAAGTTTCTTTCGACAGAAATCTTGCTTGAACTCTCCTCGTTCACAAACGACCGTTCTGTGTTGTCCAAATCAAGCTGAAAAATATTCGGATTAGAGTTTTGCCCTCTTTGGAGCTCATCAGCAGTGCATGCACTTGGCTCTCAGGAGCTAAGCCGCGAAAACTAGACGTGCAAAGCGGACTCACGCAACTTAATGGTTTGCCCAGCGGCTCGAACAACTTAGTGACTGTCCGCAATGTGTCAGCCAATTGATCCATCGGTGAAAACTTTCTGGGCAGGGGCGTCAAGGGAGCTTGAGACACGGTGGACATGAAAATCCAGGTGCATCTAGCATGTGCCTGTTAGGTGATGCTAAGTTTCCGCCCTGCATGACAGATTTCCGAAGTTCAAGTTTCGGGAAGGCTAGCGGTATGCACTTTCCATGAATACCAATAAGACCGAATCTCGAGTTCAGCGTTTTCCAAGAAGATCGCTCAAGCGAAAATGACGTGATTAGAAATTCTACAGATGCCACAACCACTGTTAAGCAAATACAACTGTCTCAGTTACCGTCACCGCTACTCAAACACCCCTCCATGAAATCAATGATAACAGGGTTTGTGGAGATAAACACGACTGGTCCAGAGGGGAAATTGGATCAAAATAAACTTTTTGGATTTTAAGGAGCCAAAACTGTGAAAACGGAAGAAAAGTTGCTATGGTGGAGGGAATGCAAGTGCAGTTTTACAGTGTCTCAACTCATAGTTCCACGGGGGCGGATTCTGAAAAACATTTTTTCCAAATAGTGAAGCTAGCAAATAGGATGAAGCAGTGCAAGATCACCTTTATTGAGGTTCCCCTTTGAGTAAACGACCTCATGAAAGACAGGCCCTCAAATCATTTTCGCTGGTATGTCGAAGCTGAGGCAATTTTGGTCAAATTGCTCCCTAGAAGGGACAAAAAGTTATCAGCTCCACATTATAGCCTCCATTTTACGAAGTTGCAAAGTGTTTCGGCTCAGGATTGACCGAAGATTGGACCATAACATAATACACAGACGGGTCTTTTGGCCGCAGGTTAGCAGACTCGTATTTCACCTCAGCACTACCGTACCTTGGAAATGACTCTTCTATCGCTGGAATCTCGTGCACGAAGATGCAAGAGTATTGGAAATCGCACATTTTTTACAATGTGGCAGAATAAGTAAGGTAAGCATCTATAAGTAGTGAGTTTCAGTGCTCGGATATTATGGTGGCTTTAAAATACACCAAGCAATACAGTTTTGACGACGAAATATTGTTAACATATTTGTAGGATTCCACACTAGGAACAACTTCCGGGGATGGAAACTCATGGTGCAAAACGTGCGCTTGTTCCAACAAGCTGCTGATTAAGTCAGAATAACCGGAAGTCATTTCGCATAACTGATCATCGATGCCCAGAAAGCATTCGATAATGTTCTCGTCATAGGCTTGAAACTTTACTGAAATTTTCTAGTCAAGCTTTGGTCGGATCCTAAACAGAATGTCACGGGAGGCCTTGCATGCGCACACATCTCCATCAACACACACAATCAGGAAGGCTAATTATGGCTGAGATTTTCGGGATCTGGTTGCTTTGTTGCTAAGATGTGAGCGATACTAAGTTGCAACACTGGCAGGCAACATTTGAGGTTGAATGTTGTGAAATCAGATGATCCATCTGAGAACACAGAAGAAACTTCACCTAGCACGGAGGGCAAACATCAAAAGGTCGCGTGAAATCGATGATACGACAGCCAATGAAATGACGCTAATCGAAGTTTTATCAAACGAGTAATAATGTTATCGGTTGAATGGAACTCCAGCGGCATGTCGTAATGTACGGTAACTACTGTAAGCTGTGCGAGTAGAATGCAGTATCACCAAGATTAACGAACTCAACTTCTTTCCAAAATGTCCTCTAGTTCATTCATTTTCTTCAACGTGACCAATTTGACCATTCTCATCCGATAATCTCTTCAAACAGAAGAGAATTTATCGGACAAATTTTGCATACAATTAGTTTTTTCAATGACCTCTACTTAATTCTGGTCAGTTGATACACAGTTCTCCTTTTGATATGACCTAAGTAACAGTATTGTGAAGATGATCATTCCATCGCGCGATGTTGATAAATTCCCAGGTCGCACTTACACATGCAAGGAGCTAACGAAAAATCGGAGCAGGTTTTCGGACTGATAGAGATGTTGCGGCTGCAGAATTGTCGTAAGATCTGGAAGACTGGAGAATATTACGCCCTCGTCTGCTGCAATTTGTTCTGAGCCGTAGCAAAAATGCTAACTATAATAACAGCACGATTGAATAAGATTTATTTGAAGACAGTTTTACAGAGTAAGTCTATTGGCTTGACTCTTGGTTGCAGGCCAGCTTGGAAAAACTGTCAATAGATTCCGCGTTGAACAGTAGAATTTCAAGTTTTTTCACTAGAATTAAAACAAGACCGTAAAGCTTCAGAAATTCAACACTTAAGTAAATCATTAATTACAGCGTGTTAGTTCGATGCAAAGAAATCGCATTAAGCTGTGTCTTCAGAAGGTCTTGCCCACCGACATGATTCAGCAGCTTACTGCTTCTAGAGAATACTTCGCGCGTTAAGTCCTTAATTACCTACTTGCATGACACTTTCCCGTAATGTAGACTGATATAATAGTTTGGATTCTACAACGCAATTAGTCCTGCACGAGGTTACAATACGGTCCACAAATTCAGCACCACAAGCATAACAACAGGGTGTCTAGATTTCTGAAGTCCATTATGGAGTAAGCAAAGTCAGCTCTATTTCGCGGCAATTATATGCGATTATTGCAATTATATGTTACACAAGTGTTAAACAGAAGTAGACAGTTTGAGGTTCAGTAACATTGGCGTCAATGAACGGATATGATATCCCGTGTTGAGTCACTGCACCTAGCCTGAAACGTGACATGAAAACATGGCTTCTTTGCCCAGTTGAGCTAATAATCCATTTAGCGCACTTCACCAATTGAGAGAGGAGCTTGTGGTGTATCGGTTGCGCCTTCACTTTAGGGTCAAGTAAGAAACACCACAATTATTACAACCTCTGTTCATATGACAATCCACTATGGCCAGAGTCATGAACACAGTCCAACTACGCGAGCTCCGTAAGCATCGAAATCAAGGGTCAGGACGACAAACAAAGGTCATCCGAGCTACGCTACAGGATCAGCTGAAGGAAACCTCAACACAGAGTGCGCCACCACTGAGTCGGTAGATGCCTCAAAATGAAGATATAAACGTACACTTGGTCCAGCCTTGGGCATACGGATAGTGACCTGACATGTTTTTGGCTGATTTGTATTAGGGTACCAGATTACCAGTATCTGATTCAGCTTGCATGCCGACGGGCACGTCTGAGCAGAATCACCTGTTATTGAGACCTAGTTGGTATCATACGTCAACTATTGACGGAATTTCACTGGAAATGAGAGGCTGTTTCAAGAGAGATGCAGCAAGGTGACAGTCGGATTTAAAGACAAAAGTCTAAGAGCAAAATCCTCTTTGAAAATGTCTTTTGCTAACTTCTATAGGCGTTCCTCGGGGGAAAGTGCTGCATTTAGTTCGAGCAGAGGAGCATTTAGAGTGAGGCGTATCATGGTTCGAGTTGTTTGGGAAAGGAGATCTCCATGAAAGAAAACCAGCAGCAGTTTAGAGGTACGATATTCTGAAGTACCTTTGGGCTCATAGCATAACGCATGGATAGATTGACTATTACTGAAGGGATCGCAAACGTCTCACCCATAATGTCCTCTGAAATCTGTAAGGCATAGACAGTACCTAAACACTGCATCCGCCAAGACGTTCTGATAGTAAAATGACGGATGGAAAATGAATGGGCGTTCACAAACAGAGCACCGGATGGTTAGTTATAACGAAAATATAGATTTTTCAGACTATTCTTTTGGTATTATGAACCTCCTACCATGAATGGATGAACAAGTGATGCTAGTCGACACATGAAGATATTCATGCCTCAAAAGTGAGCATCTTCGGCCTATCTTGGTGCGCAAGATGCCCGCTGGTGGCGACGTAAGCGTACAGATTGCATTCCGAAATTCAGAAATAAGCTTTTAAATCCTCGTCACGAATTGCGAACTCTGAAATGCTACTGTTGTTTGGGAGA
This sequence comes from Opisthorchis viverrini, assembly GCF_000715545.1. Lineage (NCBI taxonomy): Eukaryota > Metazoa > Platyhelminthes > Trematoda > Opisthorchiida > Opisthorchiidae > Opisthorchis > Opisthorchis viverrini. The sequence goes on from NW_008751797.1 coordinate 955,384, forward strand.
TCTTTCCCATGAAAGAAAACCAGCAGCAGTTTAGAGGTACGATATTCTGAAGTACCTTTGGGCTCATAGCATAACGCATGGATAGATTGACTATTACTGAAGGGATCGCAAACGTCTCACCCATAATGTCCTCTGAAATCTGTAAGGCATAGACAGTACCTAAACACTGCATCCGCCAAGACGTTCTGATAGTAAAATGACGGATGGAAAATGAATGGGCGTTCACAAACAGAGCACCGGATGGTTAGTTATAACGAAAATATAGATTTTTCAGACTATTCTTTTGGTATTATGAACCTCCTACCATGAATGGATGAACAAGTGATGCTAGTCGACACATGAAGATATTCATGCCTCAAAAGTGAGCATCTTCGGCCTATCTTGGTGCGCAAGATGCCCGCTGGTGGCGACGTAAGCGTACAGATTGCATTCCGAAATTCAGAAATAAGCTTTTAAATCCTCGTCACGAATTGCGAACTCTGAAATGCTACTTACCACATGATCCACTCGGTCACACGTCACCTCAGCTGCATAACATGAAGTTGTGAACTCCGTTTGCTCGCGAGAACTTCCATAGTGTCGTGGCGGAGGAAAGTGTATAGGGAGAGCCAATGTGACGTTCGTGTCAACGGGAGATACTGTCCTAACAATGGCACAGCTTGAGCGACCGAACCCGGATTTAGGAACAGGTGGTTGACTTATGTGAGGTTTCTTCCCGTCAGGATTTGCGAGCCTGATCAAATCAGATCGACTATCCCAATTTGCGTTACTTGGTTTATCAACGTATCTTAGCATCCTTCTTCTTTGAGAAACCAGACTACGAACTCGACGTATGAATGACTTAGTTGTCTTTTTAGACCCTCCCTCACGTGAACTAGTTTCACTGGACTTGTCTGTCGTGGATAATCTGTGCTTGCAGACACAGATTATATTGTCTGGCACATAAAAATTGGTATATCCATCAACAGATGATCCCCTTTGAGTGCCACCGGTATACCTGCTGGGTGAGTATTTAATTATAGGGCAATGGAAATCATCTGTTTTGAAACCAGTGAAGAGTGTCGAACAATCCTGCTGTATTTCATCTGATGACTGGTAAGTTGTTGGACACTTTGTATATATCACCGAAGTTGAAAGACTTGAAGGTGAACAATGCATTTGGGGAGGAGAATCGTTCATTGTTCCGCAAACGTGGTCCATTGAGTATGAAAAGCGGTTGATCGGGTGGTCGAGCAGTACGGGAGTTATTTCAATAGACGGGATAAACCGCAACAGGGGGAGCGAGAGATTTTCCTGATGTTCCATCATAGGTCGATGAGAATGGGATACACTGTACTTAAACTAAAATCACCAATCTATTCCCCGCGCAAGAACATCAATTCACTGTCACAACGGCTCCACGACTGATTGATGTACCGAAGGGCATCGAAGATCGCACCACAGCCCATCTGAATACCCCAGGAGCGTGGACAGCATGGGCCATACAACCACAGTGCATAATTTGAGGGCAGGACACGCGCACAGGCGTATGTGAGGAGGCTGTCAACTGACCAATAGAACGCAGCTGATCTGTTTGACAGATAGAACACAGACACACGGTGTTAGAGCCAACACACGCTTGCAAGCAGAGCAACCGCGACACCATGGTCTGCACCGCTCAGTCCCCGAGCCTACGCCGATGGCCTGGCGAGATCGATGGGATGCTCGCTTGTCGAGCCCTGCACACTCCAGGGTGATGCCTAGATCACTCGTTGCTATTACGGGGTGCTTCCCGTTGTTCTTTTGAGACCAGCTGTGCGATAAAATGCGACTAATTGGGGTGATAGCTTCTGCACCGTATTACGACCGCTTTGAGAACATCCACTAAGGTCACGTCTCACGTCACAAGTTCAGTTCCCTGGGTGTGCTCTATACAGATTTCTAGGTGGTCATTCAGGACTAAAATAAAAGCATAGTGTTCCGGGTCATCAAAATGGTGTGAACACATGAAAAAGGCTTTCGATTATACACGTTACTCGTGCACCCGTTTGTACAACGGTCCCCTGAAAATTGATGTGATTTATTTGACTGAAAACACAGTTGATATGCGAATAAATGTGTTCTCCAAGACCTGCCCAGTTTGGGTTCAAGTAGTACGTAAGATTGACGGAAACTCGGTGTTTGCGCCTGATGAGCTCCAAGAGGGGCGAAACCGGTCGTGTGTTGCCGAAGCGTTTTAAGCAACCTGCTTTTATGAAGAACTGCGCCACATACCTCACGTTCTTTCCCAATTTTTGTCGGTATGCCGGCGAACCTTTTGTCCGCTTTGTTACATGGTATATAAACTCATGCCCATGGGTCGGGATGGAATTACTGCAGTTTCGGATTACGTGTGTGTTCGTCGTAGTTTTATCCTGGTCGATGGTATTTTTCAGAAAATCCTTATATTGGTTCGTTTTGTCGCAACTGTCTCCCTTCACTCGTGTGACTCCATTAGGTGTCGTGGTCCACAATCACTTTCAGCGACTTGGTAACGCATCTGCCGGCTAACTTTTCTACAATTCAGCATATTAGCAAGACAGAGTTTGCGTGGTTTCTCCAAGTGCGACATTCCGAAGGATAATCCTAAGATGGATAACCTACTCAGTGTGTATCCGCAGCACGTCTTATCTCCGCCTCTTATGTAGGACAACTTTTCAAGGGGTCTTATGCAAACCCATGTGCATTTGTACCCTACCTGTCATACAAGAGTCAAAAGCAATGTTAACAGAACGACACAATATAGGAGTTAGATGTATGAAACGTTCCGTTCGTTCGTCGAAAGGGTGGGGGATGGCCTTAAGTTCATAAGTGCACCCAACTGCACAGTAGTTAACGTTATCAGTTTGTGTTGTTTGCAGTAAAACAGTGCTGAAGCCGGGGCTAATAGCAAGAGACGTACATCTCTCCCAGATTATGAATGCATCACCATGCGGACGTACTCTAACTTCAGTCAGCTAAGTTGTTGATCAGTTTGCTATTAAAGACTCTAACGCGGGTCAGCCTTAGCATGAGGTTTTCAGATTGATAATGTGGAACGTAGAACAAGTTGATCATAATGAATGCGCTAGAGTATAAATTACGCACATAAACTGTCTCACCTACAGCATCCTTACGACTATTTTGGGAGGAAAGTGGACTTGTGGACTCGAGATAGCTCAGGGCTTATAACAAAAAGCCAACATGGTAAGTCCATTCTCTAACTTTTGAACACAAAGACACGGTACCGTACACATTTAGGTCAGAATTTTTGCTTGTTACTGATGCAGTTCAGCGACTGGGTTGTATGATCACGCTTCTACCACCTAACAAGTTGAGGTTGACAAAATGGGTTACTGTCACCGGAAGTAGTATAACCAGATCTACCGCATCATGTCGGAGAAACGACCGATCACCGTTTCCCGTAATGTTTTATATTCTCACAAGAAGTCTGGAGAAAACAGCCCTGCAATTTTTACGTTGAAATGATCTGGATAATATATATAGCATCAACTTATGTAGATCTCTGCACGTTGCAGATGACCTTGAAACAGCTGACCGAGTAAACAGTTGTCGTACGCATGCTAAAAAGAGCTACCTGTAATTCTGCCGTTTTTTAGGAGTACTCACGTGAATACTTAGCAGGGAACAGATTGGAATGCAAACATCTAGAAGAAGTCTCAGCTGTCTAGTCAGCTTGGATCTTTTGTCGTTAACATGCAAAAGATATTGGCAGTGACCCACGCCCGGCATTGCTAGGACCGCATACTCATCTTCAGGTAGTAATAATGAAGTGATTGCGGGTTTGTAATTTTTACGCTAAGGCCTCGTTCGTCAAAAAGACTAGGACGAGAACCTATTCCCGTCAGTAGCATGAAGTTCGAGATCGGTATTGCGAGTATGCATTCTTTCATTAATGACGTACTGCCCGAGTATTCTTGACGGAATAAGCTACCTATAAGGGCACTGGATATTGTTCAGCAGTCCATTACTCCCTTCGCGTTTCTTGGAACTCATCGGTCACTACATCTTATCTAAGTGATTTTATTCATTTCTAAAGCCTTAAATTTGGAACGTTCAAGCGTTGTTGGAGCACTTACACTTTGACCTTTCTAATGTCTGTCACACAGCGATTAAAAATTCCTCTATTTGCAGTCTCAAGTTTCGCCTTCTTGCTTCACACCGATTTTACTGCTCGCTCTACTTGGAAATATTCTCATTTGTCAGCTCCCAGTTCGGATTTTAGAAAATAGTGTTTGACGAACGAAAACACTACGCATAAAGAATGCAGGCAAGCCATTGGTTGTTGGTCTGAACATGCATGTGGGCTGCATATTCCTTGAAGATTAGATCTGTTCATTTACCTCAAATGACAATATCGCTGATAGCATTGCTCGATTTTGTCACCTTAAACAATCTACATATTTTTTAACTTAGAGCGGCTATAAAAACCAGGCCCTGTTGCTGTTGTTCTGGTCAATGCAGAGCAGCAAATAGGCGTGGCGAAAATTTCATACCTGGATTTAGTTTGAATCAGCAAACCAAGCTATTTGCACTAGAATAAAAATGGTGGCGCTGTGTGGCAAAATGAGTTCATAAGCCTGATCTTGTAAAGTTTTACACACTTTTGGATGCTCTACTGTTTTAATGGAGACACTGAAGTTTGTCTCTAAGCCATGAGAAGCTCAAAGGCAACTTATGTACTGGTACAAAACGGGGACCCAACAGCTATTGGTGAATCTGTCAGAAAACATGTTATAGCCTGACTGCACTTTAGACGCGCGTTGCACTCGAACGTACACAAGTCACAAAGAGGTGAGAGGGAATACTTTGTGTGCGTATGTGTGCATAGTCACGTAAACATATTTTTTGTTCACCAATTTTTATCGTGTGCATTGTTCCACACAAACACTTGGCCTCCTCTTAATCGGCGCTGTAGAACAATGAGGCATTTTGAGCCAAAAAACAAGAGGAGATCAAACAAACACCAAAGCTGGCTAGTCACACTGAGAGTAGATCATGTGGTTGTAGTTTTCTTTTTGATGCCCATCATAGACCCCATGGGAGCTACGGTCGACCAAGTTGGGGCTCACAGCACCGACTGTATGCCCATAGTTTGCCACTTCCATTGACTGCTGTTCTTCTCAATGAGGAAAAACAATTGATGCCCATGGGTAAATACGGTACCAGAGAGCATATAAGCGCTACAGCAAGTGCATCCTCCAAAGGTAATGAGCGGATAAGCTTCTTTGAGTGAAACAGCTAGCTAGGCAATGATGTTTGAATATCAATCGATTTTGCTCGTTCCCACTAGGTGACACGAGAATGTTCAGCTTGTAAAGTGCAAGGCAGTGATTTTTTGAAGGTGCTTCGTTGGCCAGCTCATTATTCTGAGCTCCATGTGAATGAGACCTTTAGCACAGCGGCGTAATCGAGTAAGAATAGTGGTGAACCAAAGTCGATCAATGAAGAAGCAGCCCAGCACAAAATAACTATCACACACATGACAACGGTGAAGCAACGTGACTATCGGCAAGATTATCGTGGAAATATATCGGAATAAGACGATACGTAAAGATGAGCCCATATTTTCGTCGCGCATTTTTTACGTATGGTGTTTTTAGCCAGCTGGTCGGAGTGCTGACGTTGTGAAGTTTGAGATTGATATTAGGGGTCTGTGTCATTAAGTTATCATGGATTCTCCACTTCGATCCACAAGAAGAGAAACTATAATGAAAACAGATGTTCCCATAATTATAAATAGTCCAATTCCTATATCATAGATATTTCTTGGTTTGTTTCACACTCAACTACGAATAGTACTACGTGGAAAAACTGCTACGCGGACTTGTGACTGTAAAGGAACAGTAACGAACCTTTTGTGATACCACTCTTCGGTCTCTGTGTACAAAGATATCTGATAAAACTTTTCAAAGCATCATGTTTCCATACTTCATCTGACTGTGTTTCTAATTTAATTTGCAGCCTCAGCCAAAACGACGGATTTTTATTTTTCATTTACCAACATTCTTTATCATATGATATTCCATATTATAAGTACTAGTACTGGTAGTATGTGGTTTTCTCGCGTCTGATCAACCCCATGGGGTTGATTAAGGAACCTGTGGAACGTCTTTGCAGTGTTCGTTTGCAATTACGTGCTAGTCACTGGTGTCCACGCATGTACACAAAGACGCAAGAGGATGTTCAGGTTTTAAAAATAAGATGCCTTTGAGATGTTACTTTCCTGTCTAATGGATAGTAACCGTTTAGTTGGTGCTTGTTAATATACAGCTCCGCGGCGAAGGGTTTTCCTTCTTACACTGGTAATGATATGTTATTGCCTAACATCACAATTGTACTGATGAATACTGTGCACAGGAACCAAATATCAACCGAACTTTGATTGTCTAAACGGTTTCATTCTCACTACAAACGATTGACTGAACTAACTTTAAGTAATCAGACTGCTTGAAGTTCGTGACTTGAGTGTTTCTTCTTCCAGCTATTAACTAAAGCACCAGTGACTTTCAAAAATGGGACCACGACGACCTCGGAGAGTAACGGTGGTGTTCCCCACCAGGTAAGACCTAAAATTCCATTCCTTCAGGGGGTTACTACTTTCACAATAAGCAAAGTACATTTCGCTCTATACTGTGTTCAATACTGTATACGGACAAAATCTAGGGAGTTGTTTGGGTATAGAGGATGCAACGAACATAACCACGAGGGGCTTAACCATGGTTCTGAAGGAAGACAGACAAAGCGATAAAGCACCTGGACATTATGAGCCCAAGTAGATGAGCACAGACAAGAAATCTTCCATGCCCAGTTGAAGGTACGATGTAAAAGAGATTGTGACGGAAACTAATCATAAGGTTGCTAAAAACTCTTCAACAGTTGAGTAATATTATGATGAAGAGTTCCAAATGTGATTCAGGTGAGTCTTATGGGAACACCAAATCGGTATGCAAACGGGTTTATGTGTCGAAGAAGGAGCTAATTAACCAGGGTTTTAAACTCAATTCAAACATTTTCACGGTTATCCTCATACAAATAAATCGTCCATCATTTGATATGCAACAGTAAAATGTGCGAAACTTACTAGAGATATGAGGATTGGGCAACTCTTTTGGAAGCATTACCTGTCAGACACATGTTATGCGATTCTGCAGGCAGTGGAGGCTTAAGACTACGTATTCCTCTGGTGGTTTCTCTTGTGAGATTGCTGTTCCAAAAATTTTGTGAACTTTGCAGTTTGTTGTTTGGATGAATTGATTCTAGCATGACCATCAGACTGGCGATAGTTCACCAAATTCAAGTACCTCCTGGCTCCAAGCACACTGTGATGAAGACTTTTTCCGTCAAGTACCATTACAGAAACTGAGTAAACGGGAGCCTGGTTTATTCACAAATCACGTTGGCGTTCGCACATCTGTTTGTGCGACTGAGTTTCAGGAGGTTCTGTTCAAGCTGATAAGCTATTGTTGACCCATTGCCAATTTTGTGGCACACAGGTCTCCTATGAACAAACAGGTTTATCTTGCTTAGAACTTTAAGCGAGCCAACAGTGACCGGGGGTATAGCTTAGTGCACAAACAGGTGCATTTGGATAACAGAACAAGTCAGCTAGCAATCTACGGCCTTCACTATCATGAGTGCTATCTACATACTCAAAAAATGGTGACACAGGACCCCTTGCATTAAACGAAGATGACCAAAGACTGAGGGATGCATGGCAAATCGAAGTGGCATTTTGATAAGCGGAGAGTGGTCAATCACGAACTTACAGAATAGTAAAAACTTCTTTTCGCTCCTCAGCGCCCCATCGTCAAGCATCCTTCGAAAATCCGCAAGAACTGCCGGTTTACTCAGATAGTTTTGTGAATTGATCATCACTCAAGAGCTAACTTGATTTATCGGAATTATTATGCTTTGGCTGTAGGTGACAGTAATTGCTAAGAAGTTTTCCTGCCAGATATCGATTCTTGAAATACTGTCGTTATCGTCATTTTTGCTGTAAAGTTGGTTAGTTCGGTTTTTTCACTATGCAGTTTTTGGTAAGGGAAAATAAAAAGGGATGATGGTAACTAAAAAGTATGTCTACCTGTCAGATACCAGGATGGGTGAAACAGGCAGTGGACTATTGAATAGCTTTCAGCAACCATATAAACTGCTCTACCCTATTCACTATTACACTGGATTGGTATCCTTCGTTCCCTCTGGTGGTCATCACAAAATCAATCGACTTCAATTCGTTGACAAAGAAAACTGGGCGTAATGTGCTAACAGGGCATTTCAGATCGAACAGTCGTACTAATTGTGAGCACTCTGCTATAGTGAACAAAAACGGTCTCCACCGTGTACGTCACAAATCCAAACGAATATGATGTCTAACGGAAATCAAAATGTTCGCTGTTCTTTCCGTGTATTGCGGTGCCATAAAGGACACAGGTGTTTAACTGAAATACCAGAGTGACCCGTTTGTAAAATTCAATGAGAACTAAGAAATGACACGGCGCAACGCTTGTATACCCAATCCCGAACTTTTAGTGAGGGCGTTGTGTATTGGCGGCATGAGAAAATGTACATCTTTCTGGAAGGTGTGTATTGGTTGTCTAGGGCAAGAAATATGTTGATTAATACAGAAGCAAAAAAGGTGTGCACCAGATATACCACAAACTAAACTAACTTCTTCGTAAAGTTAGCTCCTGACCATGCATAAAGCTGTTTATCTGCATGTGATTGCTTTTAGAGGAAGATGCTACATGCGATACTAGCTCTCATGCCTGCGATATGACTGTGCAATCGGTGGAGTGAATATGTGGACAGCCATTATATTTGATTATTGACTAAATCCTCACTTTACGAACAGGAAACCACATGAACATTGAGGTAAACAACACATCACAAGATATTTGTAGACCGTTCTGGCGTAAATAACGAGCATGTCAGATCACTAAACATGTTGCCTGTTATAACCCTGCCAAACAGAACAATCATCATGCGTTAAGTGAATATGAGTTGCTAATCCGCCAAGAATCTCAGTTAATTTGTTCAGCGTAATAGAATTCCTTTTTTAAATTAAGTTTCTAGCATGGTTTAAATTACCGTCTTACGCCGCAGGCTCCAAATTTGAAGGCGATAACTTTGTTGTTGTCTGAAGAATAACCCATAGAAAACTATCCCCTTAAGGTTGAACGTAACTTACTTCATATCCCAACCAGGGGAAAACTAAGGAATCTTATTCACAGAGTCATCTGTTGGAGGAGAAGTTTTGTGTGAACTGCTACATTTGGCGCGTCTTTTCTCCATTTTCCCAATGTGGTAATCTAATACTTATACCTTATACCACTACAGCCGAAACAGATTACGCAAAAAATAATATGATAGAGCTCGTTATTAGGCATTATCAAAACGCTCTGGTATGTCAGCTAAGGAAACAAAAATTTTCTTTTTGGAAAAATGTTTACACGTCTGTCCAACGCTCTCAAACGTTTCAGTTCAACACATTCTTTGGTCCATAAGCAACAACCCATTTCATGTGCATATGTAAAGGTAAGACAATGGCAGCTGGATCAGTACACCTAATGTAACATGGTGATAAAAATTTATGCATCAATGAGTCGGCAGTTTGACCACGACGACTTCGGAGAGTTCATAACGGTGTTCCCTGCCTAACATTCCATCCCCTCAAGGGGTACTACCTTCAAAATAAGCCAAATACATTTTCATCCATACTGTGTTTTGAGTCGGTTCAACACTGTATGCAGACAAAACCTACCGAGTTGTTTGGATATGGAGTATGAATAACAGGTCAATTGAGTCAGAGAAATCAATACTCGGAAAGATTCCTTGATTGAAGTACTACAAATATTAAATCCGCTTCATCGTTTATAAAGAAGCCCTCGAACAGTACCGGAATCCGCTTCTGATCATTAGAATTTTCGAACCTAGTAAAAAATGCTTCACTTTTCTAAAAATTTAATGCACCGTTTACACAGGTCTGATGAAACTTCTTGAAAATGGGTCTGCACGAGAAGAATGCCGATTTGGCTGCATACAACAGCAAACTCACACAACCTGAATGTGATGGAGCATGAGGCTTTTGGTTCCACATTAAATTACGGTATCGCTGTAAACCCAAATGAAGATCATCTCAAGGCCGTCCTTCAAAAAGACATTACCTACGTCGCTGAGCTTGTTGCACCTATAATGCAAAGATGACTAAATTCGAAATTAGAAGAGGTCTAAAATCACTTTACATATCTTGAAAAATTCAACGGAACCGGATGTGCGACCGCAGGATACCTTAGAATAAGCGAGTTAGGTTTTGCAAACAATTAACACAACGTACCCACTTTTCTCCAGTAATGTTTTGTTTTCATATGCTGTCTGCGAGAAACTATTCGATGTCAGTAGTGTGAGGAGATTTGGAGAGTCATGAATTCGTCCTTTAAGTAGAGTTAATCTGTGCCGAAATATCGACAATTACTATGCTGCTGTTTCATCTTTGTTGGGACTCATCAGCAGTGCTCATCCCACGACTCTCCATAGGCAATTTGAAAACTGAGGCCTCCCGGCAGGTAGGTGCACACTACACCTTTCTGCCAAGGGCGGCTAATTAGCAGTGTAGTTAAATCGCAATTAGACAAGACATAGCGTCACTCGCCTTTCAATCAGGCCCTTAACGTTAGCTGGTAACTTGTTGAATGGTTTCTCAAGTGGCGACTTCACGGATGGCAGGCTCATGCGGATTGTTGGAATTATCTTTTTTTCCTGAATCCCCCATAGGTAATTTTTTGATCGCCCCTGGAGACTTTATGTCAAGCAACGTTTCTTGGTCATACGTTTGTAATTTACTTGTCCCGGCAAAAGTTTGCATAGACCTGCAAACGAAAGCAGGCTTTGATAGACAGTAACCGATCTCACAAAACGACTCTGCTTCCATCAGTATGAAACAATGACTTTGTGGTTCAATAAATATTTGGGGGCGTGACTGATTTTATTGTTTTTGGAATACCTTCTTCAACTAAAAAAGTACGAACAATAATACACACGGAGACAAAATATTATTTGTGGTTTGTAATCTTTGGAAGACTAAAATCCAGCTCACTCGCGAGGCGGGGAAATGATCTGAGGCGTCACACGTACGATTCCCACTCTTTAAAAGCAAAAGATACAACTTCGTCAAATGGAAGCCAAAAGCAAGTTTGATTGCTCTAGTCACTTCTTATATTGTGGGTTGCATCTCCTTAAACGTCCATAGCCGATCAATCCTCACAAATTTCCATTAAGCACATGATTTCTAAAAGTACGAAGCGACTAAGGAGTTCATCATCCTTGCTCGTGACGCACAATGTTTTTAATTTGAATTAAGTATTCAGGAAAGTTGATGCGAAACGTAGCGATTCGATAGACCACTGGGCGATAATATAAATAATGGTAATGTAACCCTATGTTGCCTGTTCACTGCTATGAACTTAAGGATGTTGCAGACCTGTTAACTAAGCATAAGCATGTTAGAAGTGATAAGTGCCGTGCTTTTGATCCACCAGATGGCTGTGTACGAAAACTTGAAAATATCAAGTGTCCGTCTGGGTCAACTTTTTTTACATCGGGACTGCTAATTTTTCGAGCGTCCTTTGTTCGAAACACTGAAACATTTCTTGTTATGACTGCGGGTACGTGTGAATATGTACACAGAGATGTCTCTTGTATCGGAAATCACCTTCACTACAATTTACAGCGTGTTTTTATCCAGCGGCCAGGTAACGCAGAATAGTTGACTGCACCAGCTAAACACGGTTGCCTCACATTTACTGACCCCATTTTTCAGCTACTATTAAAAGTAGCAGTAGTAAACAACAATACCGCTAGCCAATTCGGCAGAGTTGTATCTCGACCATCGCATCGATTTTCGTTAAGAAAAGTTTTTTGTCACCCACAAGGACTTCTTTGACTGCGGTGCACTAATGGACTCACCTGAATTTGTTGTGTGATGAAAAAATGGCGATGATATACTTACTAAGGTGCCGGAAACCTCCATGTGGTCGGTGGGTGCTGGGGATGCACTGTTGTAACATCCGTTGCTACATAACGTCCCACTGACATTTACTAGCAAAATGAACACGCTTCGCAAACCACGGACTTTGACGGACAGCCAAACGAAATAAAAAGGTATATAGTGGATGAGGCTCATAAAACGAATCTTCGACTTGTGGCTTATTATAGCCGCCATCTCGGACGAGTCTTACATAAAACCAAAAAAGCCGAATTCAAAAGCCAAGTTTTATAAAATGCTAAGTGCAGATGACAGTGCACCAATATTACGATGGATTAATTTTTTGATTCAAAACTGTACTAACACATCATGAAATCAAAAGATCCATTGTTAGTAAACCATCTCCTTGTAGACCGTTCATGTTTGCTAAGAACATATACCTCAGGAGACATCACAGTTGACCAAGTTTGAAGATTTAGGCGGTAAAAAATAGGCCATATGTGAAGCCAACGAGCAAACCTTGCTTATTTTTGCATTTTGAAGTAATGAAGTTTATACAACGGGACACGTCAGAGTACAGAGAGCGCCGAACAAACGGAAATGATTTATTACTTTTGGGGTTCGTGGAAATAGCTAATTGAGCAAGAGAACAAATGAGAAAAAAAGTGGAAAAAACTGCATCAAACCTCACCTGTAACCTAAACACCCGGTGAAATTTCGGGATCACGTCTCGGTAATTATCAATCTTTTACAAGAATGAACTACTGATTGGACAATATTATTGGACCATTTGTTAGCAGTCAAAGGATGGGCATTTCCGAGTCGACTGATTTTACTACTAGGAACTAAACTCAATCACTGTCAACATCTTTTTGGTGCTGTTTGACACTGAAATTTATACATCGCACACGAGGTCAGGTCACCGTAAATTAGGCTACCTTGATTGAGTAAAAGGAAGATTCTGGTTTTCGAATCAGTGTGACCATATAAAAAAGATTATGTCAAGTGGACTGACGACTCTCAAGCCTCTATTTTAATCACATCAGTGAAGGGAATTTTGTGCCAGTTTCTTAGGAAACCCCATCAGGTAAATTGTAGACAGTGTCCTGAATGACCTACCACGCATTACTGACAGAATAATTCTGGAGGATTACAAATCAGTATTTCTTACAATAAAGGTGACCAGTTTCCTCTGGAGAATATGGTTTAATGCTCATTTGAGGAGGGTCTGATTCCAGAGGATGAATTCCATGCCGCAACAGAGATAACCAAATTGGGTGCTTTTCGGATGCAAAAATGCTGAATTGTGAACTACAGTTTACTGGAACTATCATTAGTCATCTGCATGATGTCCAGCGGAAAGACGGAAAGACGCTAATAAAAGCTATTAAATTCAGGTTATGTTTTGCAGTAGTAACTATAAGAATTGTAACCGGCTTCGAAGAATTGGATGTGTGATTGCCCGGTTTTGGTACACAACCCATGCTGAAAAATCTAAAATGTTTCACTTCAGTGTACAAAATGCAAGAGAGAAGCCCCAATCCCTAAAATGCCCTTTTTGACTGCAGTGATAATCTCATATTCATGATTTTCCTTCGTGACGGAAATTTCAGTGGCGACTGCATCGGTTTCGGTTGAAGTGGGCCGTGCAATCACTATCACAACACGTGTTCGGCGAAGATACTACAGCTGAGCTTTTAACTCTGTAGACTTAGAGCAGCTTTAAATCCTGGTGGTTCGACTAGCCCATCATGTTTGTCGAAAAAGGAGAATATGTTTGCTGCCGTTTCCAAGTGTGAGTAAAGCGGCCCACAAATAGAAAATAAGATGGTAAGTACTGTTGGAAACTCACAGGACGCTATTTACACAATGTTAAGAAAATGTTTACTAAATGATCTTATTGACAGTCAGCGGCTGGATACAACTAAGTGTATCGTAAACAGCGTTTCGGACCAACTTAGGGTCATTTTTAACATGATTTACAAGCTCCAGTTTGTAACATTTACTAGTGTAAGCTATTCGAATCAGGATGGACGAGACCATACTTTTCGAATTTCGTATTACCCTGAAAGTCAAACTGGAATCTGTTACCACCGCACCAGCTTAAAAAAATAGAAGGGCGCGTAACAATCACTTAAAATGCTTCTAAATAGGCACCACTGGTATACATTCATATATATGCGATAAAGGGGCAATGCTGTAGTAGTAGTCAGAATGTAAGCGCATCGATCTAGGTCCAGATCGGCATGAATCTGAGCTGAAAAAAGTCCGCGGAACTTCTCGCTGTGAGCAGAATGGCTTTTTCGAGGGTATATTTGGCACAATAAGTCGTCAGGGTCATTCGGCAGTTCTATTAGGTTGAGTAAACACCTTCATAAGGAAATCGATTATTATTATGGCTTCGTTGGTATTCTGTGGCGTATAAAAGATAAGCTTCAGAATTTCAACAGAACTAGTGCCTTACTAGAATTCTAGGCATTTTCGTAGAAAGGTTGCTTTAAAACAAACATATTCGACTTTGCATTTGGTGGTAATGTAACCCTTGAAAAAGGTTGATTTATCTTCTATTTAGATTTTACCGCACTGAAATTTCAGCAGTCTCCAAGCCATACTGATGAACTAGCCATCAAAATATCTCTCGTTTGGATGGCTAACAGATATCAAATTCGTATAAAACCTCTTCACTTCCTCTGAGGTGAGTTTTTCTCACCGGAATCGGCTAATCCTGCAGGTGTAACTCGGTGGCTGTTACACCTGTTGTCGGAAAATGTGGTGAAGCATGTGGCTCACACACACCAATGTGTCCGTGTGCGAAAAGCGTGACCGAAAGTTCTACACTGTCCAAGGTTAAATTTTATCAATTGATTAGCTGCGTATGGCCAAAGTGTGTGCGTTATCAGTTCGTGTTTCGCGGTCACGTGCTCCGTCTATAATCAATCGAACAGCCATTGCCACTGGACCGGATATTAGAGACCCATCGTCTACGCTTTGTGCTATTCCACTCTTCAAATGCGACAAATGACTCGTAGTTAGTGATTAGTAAGTCGGCGTGAAGCTCCGTGTGAAACAGTGAAAACTATACAGCCTGAAGTATTCGACCTATCTATATCTAGCAGAAGAAGCGATGGTCTTCTGAATTAGTATCGGATGATTTCTGTAGCCTTCGAAAGTTGCTACTTAGATAACGCTAATGAGTTTAGTGGCCATCTGGGGGATACCTGGAAATGGCACAAAATGTTAGGCTGAAATGTGTTTTATGAAACTGGAATTAACTTATAAACAAACTTACCACAAGGGGGACAACTCGCCATTTTACAGTACCGATGAGCTTAAACTAATCCAAATACTCGAGTCCAGAAAAATGGATATCGTTAGTAATCAACTACTGGAAGGACCAGTGGCACTTAGTGTATCTGAAAGAAAGTGAATGCATTGTTCGACACCACTCCATCGGATTTTGTCGAACAGATTCAGAACGACAGTTTAAAACAAACCCGCATCCAGTAGGAGCTGTTGTCTATAAAACTCTGAATCTAAAGGGACAACGGTCTGCTACATGGATGAACGCAGTGTCGCTGCGTTGACCAAAGTTCTCCGAAGCTGTGAGGGACTTTGTGAGCTAACTCGGATTCTTGGGCCATTCGTTTTCGTGCATGACGAAACAGAGGTTTACTAAGTGAATATTTCTACACCGGTGAACACATTGTCTTGGTACTGATCTCAGGATGTAAGTGGCAAGGCTGGAATGGATGTAAAATTTCATTCGTCTGTGCATACTCGGAGAAAGAATGCTTGATGTGTAGCGCTAAGATCTATACATGATAGAAGAATTTACACACTGGATTTCACTGAGACTAATAACCTGCGGTGTTCAATCCACTGTGCCACTGTCAGCCTGTATAGAGCTTTGCAATTTAATTTGGATATTGGATTCTGATTGGTGCTGTTGACTACAACCCTTTAAGGCCATTGATCACACATTCGTACCTAAAGTTGGTAAAAACAAAAATCACAGACGAGTATATCGATGATGCATCAAAACGCTTTAGCAGTCCTGTACAGCCGACTTTCGGGATATGCACAGCTGTGCTGAACCGATAGCGTAATTAACTAACAATACAGAAAGCTTTATCTCTCCACACAAGTGAACGTAAGTTTAGTTCCCCAGCGTACTAGCTCCAGAAGCCGAAGAACTCTAAGGCCCCGATAAAATACCCAGCAGAATGCATTCTCAGCTACGGGACTAGTTCGGAGCCCAGTTACCACGCAGCTTGAAAGAAGCACGAGGAGGATTCTGTCATCAGAATATCCAAACCAGAATGACAAACACTGTTGATGTTAGCGCAGACCACTCGGTTGTGATGAGACAGTTATCTGAGTGAATGTATTGATCTAAGTTGCGTCAATCCAACCAACTGTTAGCGACGTAAATTAGCTTCAGAAAAATCGATTCATAAAATCACCACCAGAAATACTGGTTAGTAGTGCGACACATGTTCTAGGAGCATTGTGTGCCTGTCATTACAATCAAGTGCCATTAATCCTCCGAACATTCACGAAATTCCTACTCCGCAGGGATAGGAAAAATTATCCACGAATGCACAATGCAAAAACCAAATGATAACTACCTATTTTACTCAGCTATTCAGAAAGGGTTACATTGACTTTCATCGAGAAGACCTCTAGATAGTCGGGCAACTTGAAAAAGTGCAAGCTGGAAAACTGGTTGACCACCTAAATGGCGAGAAGTTGACGTATCCAGGGAATGTATTGGGTTCATAACCCGAAAGCAGTTTGGTTTGAAAATGCTGTCAGCAAGGTGGGTGACTTGGTGTTTGAATGCTAACGAGAAATGACATCCAATCGATTGAATTCGATTTTAGTGCAATTCCAGCGAGATCGTGCTAATTTTTAAAGCGACTTATTGCTATTCAGGCAACATGATCAGAGTGATCATTCTTGGGGTTCAATAATGGTCACAGTAATGGCAGCCCTCAGGTTCTCCAAGATCAAAGAAATGCCGGAATCAAAAGTCATCAGGACAAGCCATTCAACCAGTGATTTGGAACTAGGAGGGTGGTGTCATGACTAACTACCTCCCAGTGGGTAAGCGTGATGAAGAAAATGATTTTGACATATTCTGTAGCGAATTAAGTAAGCACTGAAATGGAGGCGAATAGGGAATTTGGGGCAAACCAACCACCATTTGGATTCAAGGCTCGGCACTGTCATTGTTTGATACAGAACGTACTCGAATATCCACCGAACTGAGTGAATAGATACCACCAAGTATATTACGTTACCTAGTGTTTTCAACTAGGTGTACTTACATCCATCCATTTTGTTATGTCGGCAAAATCAGCCACATAAGGTGTACGACGGAACAACTTGGTGCACGAACCAGTAAAAGTTTCCCAAAATATCTCCGGGACATAGTCCAATAGCGCAACGCGGCTTTGTCGTCTTTTGTTGAGGTGAGTATTGGTACCTTTATCAACGAAAATAGATAAGCTACCTATTGCGAAATCTGCCACAAATAACCGGGTTAGATCTTTCTTAATATATGAATGGGTTTAGTGGCTAGTTTAGCATGATAGACAGCCACAATTTATCTTGTATCTGTTGCTGAAGTTAAGTAGTTGAACGTTTTAGAGGTATTCTTTTTTTACAAGTAGTTTTTTGTGCATGTTTATAAGTTGATTGATATGCCATGTGCATACTTTGCTAACACGCATGTGTTTTTCTTCATACCCAGCAGCAGCTACCTCCTAACATTATTTTGATCGATTTTAACCGCATACCCACTTTAAGAGTTCATATGACTTAGCTTCCCCTTCTAAGACTACTCAGCCATAGCCTAGTAAGAACATATTTGACTGAATTCTTGACTTAACAGCTGTACAAATATCACTGAAGTCAGAAGCTGGGCTGAGTTTGAATTCCATACTAGGCCACCTTGAATTCTTCCTCGGATATTTTAAAATGACCGTACTGCGGAAGCATTTCGGAGATTGGCTCCTGATGGTCGTGTACATTCCCCAAAGACATAGAACATCTCGAACTGGTTCACGATACTTGTTAGAGGAACCGTTAAGACTAATGCTATGAGCAAATGTTAGCACACTGACGCCTTACAACCCTACGACAGGATCAAGCAAGAAAACAGCTGGCGTAATCACAGTTCTCAAAAAGGCAACTATAATGAGGCATTACATATTGTGGAGAATGAGGAGCCGTACTCAAAAAGTGTAACATTGAGGTACCGTTATAAGAGTTCTGCTCTTTCTGTTCAACCTGCTGGGGCAAATCAAACGACTTAGCGTCCAGGGCTATTGTAGTTCAGAATGTCAGTTTGAACATCACTCAGCATATTTAATTGAGTGATTTGCAAGTGCTCGGAATTCACGATTGATGTCAGGGTGAACTGGGTTACGGATTAGACAGAATTTACTTATTAAAACAGTTCCAAGTTAAGGCGTTCTTTAAGGGACAAATCACTACTCACAAGTCAAAACTTCCTATTGTGCGAAAACCGTTGAATTATTTGTTATTCAGCGGTACACGTAACCAGTTCTGGATTTGGGAATAGTCTAAAGGTTGTTTTCAATGAGAAGAGGTGATTGGGCAAAATTATAACATCAAGTCTAAGTTGACCAAACCTTCGTGCTGTTCTGTACTATACGTCTATGATGCATGGGTCGACAATTTCTGGACCTAAAGTTGTTGGTCTCACATGATAGTGAGTGTGAAATGGATTGATGACTCAGTTGCATCGATCTACACAACCTTCATACGGCTCCGCGGAGAAAATCGCTTAAGTAAAGCTCTCGGAAGTTAGCCTAAAATAATTTTATTCAGCCCAGCCAAAGCCATTGAAACTGTAATCTTTATCGAATACATACGGTTATAAAAACGCAGATATAGGGCTGAAGTAAGGCAGTCTGTATGTGTTAGAAGCTGGCACTTGTTAATGTGGAGAAAAAGAAGTACGGAGCTGATGTGCTGTACAGCCGCATGCTGCCATACAATACATGAGAGGTCATAGTGAACACTGTAGCAGAGAATGTTAACCAAATGATAGTGTCTCGTGCATGTCTGGAACTTGCGAAAAGAACACTTTGCAAAATGTAGTGCCCTTTCATTCAGGTTACTCACCTGTGACAGATGTGATTATTCACCTAGAGGAAAAAGCACTAGAAGAAAAAGACGTGTCTGCTTGGGTTTATTCCGTCATCAAAATATTCATACTTAAAATAGCATTCCAGATAGGAAAAATTGAAGGAAATATTCCTTGGGTGAACTTTTTCCTATCAGCGCACTCATTGAGGATACCAACTTCAGAAAACCGTACGGCAGGGATCTTCGGAAGCTGCAAATAACCAAATAAACCCCCATAAACCGCACCTAAAATCAATGTTTGATATACTGGTTTACGATCAAAGAAAAATAACCTTGATCCCTGGAAATACTTTTGAATATATTTTCGATAAAAGCAGGAACCCAAAGTTTAATTTGGCTTGATCGAATGTGTTTTGCTGCCGTGAAATACGGTATTCGAACTGATTCTGGGAACTAGGATTACGTAGATTAAGAAAACCTCAACGAAGACGAGTTATTAATGACCGTGATTGTTTTTGTACTACTGGATAACATCTTCAGCCTTGGCCAGTAGCACCAAATAAACTATTTTGTGCTCACCTAGATAACATCATCTGATAGGATACATTCAGTTTCATCATTACGATGCACTTATGTATATGCAAGATGGCGATTAGCTGGAGCATTCGCGCGGTTAGCAGCGTTAACAAGCAGCCGTGGTTTGCCCAATCGGATGTAGATGGGCCGTAGGTGGATCAGATTAGTTCCCATGCCATGAAGAAAGAAACCGTCTAAAAATTTTTGACAAGATTACTGGATGTTGTTCTGATCGGAGGATGGTATCCGCCATCCGAATATTATTTCGGAGTGAAATGAAATTAGACTATTTTTCAATAGAACGTCTACTTCCACCTGGTGCGTTTAGATCAAGGTAAGAAATACCCACACATCACATGACTAAAGCTTACTTCATATTGGAACAATCATGAAAAATTCAACAACCAAAAATTCCATTGTCAACAGAATAACCAAATTTCCTTTCCGTTTTACAAAATATCCAAACCGCTGACAAAGACATGTAAGCCATGTTAACCATGAATTTTGTTTTTTGCCTGACTACATATCCCAGGCTTGCTCCATTATACCAACCCCTTCCACAACATTTGCAGAGAACAGGCAACTAAACACAAAGTTATCAAACAAGGTTAAACACCAAAGGGAATATTCAGTCTTGGAAAATTAAACCCATTTGTGCAATAATTTGGTTTTCATGGGAGACTCAACCGAATCGCTCTTTAATGATATTCTCCAACTGAATAGGGTGCACAAATGACGCGTCATGCTTCCGTTGGTACGATATTGGTGGTATACCTTCATATAGGAAACTAAAGGTTGTTCAAAACTATTCAACGGGGGTCTTTTGTGATTAGCTTCCTTTATGAGAGTATTCGGTCTTTCCTGAGACCAGTCTCACTCGCTCTGATACTAGGTCATAGTCAAGTGTAAAACGCTGTTCTTATTTCTTCCAAGACATGGCCCGCCTTTTTGGGAGCTTCTTTCTGGAGAACGTCGATTAAAAATTACAGGACCAAGAATAATAATGGAATGTTGAATCACTGCTTCTTTTGGCGACAAAATTATTCCGAGTTTAAGCAGAATATTGAGTACAAGAAACCACCATCGAAATTGAACGCATGGGTGGATGGTCTCCGGTTTATACTAGCACACCAACACAAACAGGCGCACATGCTGCCTACGTGTAAATCTCCATACTGTTTACACAACATGTGGCACGAGGGTCGCACAATACGGGTCGATTGCTTCAAACCTGCTGTACGTGTGTATCAGTTGCTAGCTGTCAGTAGAAGTGAATTTAATTGCCCGTCTACCGTATTGGTACAAGGTAGCTTCGTACCAACTAAATGACAATGTTTAATGCCCCTGTCGAATGGTTGTACCAGAGCGCTTTAGCCGAATATCAAGTGAAGTGTGGGTCTGACTGAACAGTTTGCCGAACGTGTTACTATCGTTTGTAGGGCCGGACGGTTTGTCAGGACGGAAAGACGGGTGTTTAAATGAGGGTAAGTAGGTTAGGATGTAGGAAGAACAATCGGGTTTGCTTATTTTGCTGCTGTCCATCGTAATGACTGAACCTTACAAACACGATGGCCCAAAATGCACTTGCTACACAACTGGCAATTAAAACCTCATTTACTTTCAGTTACTTGTTAGTGTTTGAATTATACTGCAGCAGCAAGTTGTACTACCATGTTCAAAAAGAGAATCTGAGTAACAGGTTAACGGAAAGATATGTACCGCGACAAGTTTGAAGTAAAATGTAAAACGCACCCTACTGTCTAACCTAACGGTAGTGATGAGCTCTTCACCATTAGGTGTTGCTCCAATGATGGATAGGTATTTGTATTGCATAAATCAAACACATCACACTAGCCAGAAGTGTCAATCAGCTGAATTCAACCCACTGAGATATTCGAAGGAAAGCTAATTGGAACAACAGCAGCGAGTTCCATACTGTGCAAGCTATACATCATGACAGGGTCGTGAGAGCAGACGAACAGCCCTCTATTGTGTATGAAACGGTTAGATATCACGCTGAGGAATGTCGAATTTAAGAGCGTATTCTGGTTGCACACTCTTTTGACCATCTCACATACGCCGTGAGATGAAGGACTTCAATTTTTTTCCTGACCTCTCTTGCCTGATGATCTTGGGGTCATTTTCTAGATTTAAAATGTTATATTTAAGGCCCTCATGGATTCTTCTTTCCCGTGAAGTGTTTTCAGCTTTTAGCCTCTACTGGTTCTTCTCGACTTACTTCGTTGACTCTGTTTAGATAATTATAAGCCTCTTTATCTTAGATAAAAAAATCCGTGTCTGAAAATTCCCCCAGAAGCAATAAAAGTTTTGTCGTGTGTGGAACTGGCCCTAATTCAGTTTACTTAGGTCTCCGAATGTTACACACGGCTGAAGTCGTTCCGGAGGCACCTACCTGATGCACCCCCAATAATGATTAGGGCTTTTTCACTTTGGGACAGTCATCCACTGTCTAACTCCACAATGAAAAGGATTCGGCTGGAGGATGAGTCTGTGCTAAAAACATTGACAGCGTCAATCATAAGCAACTCTTAAGCTATCCTTTCATAAGTTCATAAGCAATTTTTTCCGTGTCCACGGCTTTTGGTCATCGAGTATTTCCCAAATGGAATTCATCCAACTGACCATATTCGGGACGAACACCCACAGCCACAGTTCAATGGGACAACTGAGTAAGCTCTAATCCAGATATTCAGGTTATAACGTATTTACATTATATAGTATTGCATACACATTGAAGAAAGCGTACATTGAGGCAACCCATAAGCAGTCACCAGAAACGTCGCAAGCAGACTTATCCAAAATACACTTTCCTCTCAAACCACCTACCGAAAAAAACGTTCAATCCATCGCAGGTGTTTGCTTTGCGTTTTCGCGCCGTGCGAATGTTTTCACCGCCCAGTCAGCACTTTCTGTTGTACGGCTTGTGCAATTATGGACTTTTTGACATGTACAGTTAACCAAATGCCCTGAGTTGTTTCAAAACGATCATCGTCTACATGGGACAACTTCAGCCGCATAACAACGTGACTTTTTATTTCTTCTGTTTAAAACCAAAGTCTGAGCCCAGTTTTATGGCTGCGAGTCAGATGATCCCTAGGGAGTAGCAAATATGTTAGGAGGCGAATTAATTATGATAACTAGTTTGTGGCACTTTAATTACACAGGCTCGACAGATCGGTTCCATTACTTGGTTAATGAATTACCTTTTCCTTTTTCATCGGCAAAGACTAACAAACAGACTAAGCAGTCTCGAAGAAATAACTTTGCTTTTTGTAACATGCTCGTATTGCAATCCACAAAACAAAGAGAGGCTTGATTGTAGTGTAAGAGATTCGGTTGACAGCTATTCCACTTCTGAATTTTACTCTGATTCATCGATCTTATCAACATTCAAAGAAAAGTGTTGAACAATGATACATTAGATCCTCTAATGCAAAACCGAGTTTTACACACCAAGTACATTCTATGTGTAGCGAAAGTGTGATCATCACTAGCTGGAAGAATCAACGATCATTAAGCCTCTTATTTTGCGTGTGGTATTCATTAAATTGTTTTTTTATATTATATTCTGATTTTACATGTACTTGTGAACCACTCCAGATAAGGAATTCTCGCTCAGAATGCAGCCAAAACAGCACGAATGTGAGTTGAATTCACTGGAGGCTGTGTTGTTGCGGATAGTTTTTGACACGGGTCACAAAACAGACACTGTATGTGGCATAATGGCAATTCAAAAGCAAGCTACTTCTCAGATGCCTAAAATTTTTCTTGGACCGCGAATATCTAGAAAAATAAAATGGACTGCGCTGGACATATTGCTTTTCCCTGAAAAGCAAGTTCCAGGAAAATCTGCCCATCAGTGGTGAAGCTCCATCAAGTTCGCCAGCTTAACATTAAAAATTAGAAGCACCACAGAAATATCGCATACAACGACACATATTTTGACTGTGAATTTTGAATGTGAATAGGACTCGAATATTTTCCTACAATAGGAAGAAAGCTGCACACGCGCTTTTATTGGTTCATAGCTTCCTAATGACATTGCAGCTGAAGCGTGCTGAGTATACTATATTTCAAAAGACGTGGACATTTAACGCTAGAAAACTTATTGTGGGATATTTACGAATACTCTCGTTTCAGCACATTTTTGACGTAAGCGGACAAAAAAATTGTGAGCGGCTCGATCAAATTTCTACCGCTGAATGGTCATGTAAACGCATCAAAACTCATAATTACAAAAGACTAAACAAAACCTTCGACACTGCAGACGATTATCAAGCACTGGTCAACTACTCGCCAATGGCGAATTATCTCTTAGAAAGCACACAATAAATTTTTAAAACATGTGGGAGATTTAGGAAATCGCGGCCTACACCACGGTGGTTGATAATCAAAAATGTGGAAATCGCATGGAAAAGCATCCTGATGTGAATAGTATGAACAGCATATAGTCAAAGAAAGTGCAACAAGCGGTTTTTGGACACTCCGAACTAAAATTCATTATCCAAAAGAAATAATGAATAAAAGTGATCTAGTTCCAAAGCAGAAATCCCAACTCGGACATCTAACGTGACCTTTCACATTCAATCTCCAAATAGTAGTAATAACTCATCTACTGGGAACACCAAAACTTAAGAAAAAGATATTGAGGAAGAGTCTTGAAATCGTATGAACTGAACAAGATGAGATGAACCCTCAAATCATTCTCCCGAATCGATCAATTTATCCCTTGTTTGATCACATAACTATCAAAAAGCACACGCAAAACCCCTGACTGGGGACAGCGGAGTGCACAAGGTATCAGACTACTGACCCATAGATTAGTGGATCAAACGGAACCCTGACTTCTTGATTGTTCCTTTGTAGGTTTAGACAGACTGCTGGTGACACGGTCCATTAAGGTGCCCAGGAAGCTGCTCACTAGGAGTACACTGTAACCTAACGATTATCACTATTTTCACCTGGTTGACATCCAATACTGATCAGTCTTGATAGCATGTAACTTTCAGGTATACTTCGGAAGAGAACAGTAAGTTGACACGATTTTCCGCGATTTGTTAAAGCCTATTATATTTTGAAAGCACATGCTAACTTAAAAATATAAAAGATGAGTGATTTTGACCGCATATGTTCATCCATAGTTAAGCACCTTAGTGTATGTACTTAAAATGTTGCTAGGAAGTGGAACAAAGCAAACGCTACGCAGACTAAACGACACTATTCTTAAGGTGGACTCGATCATGCAACCCCACGATTATTCAGTGAGTTACCGCGAAGTTGCCAAGGTTAGACTTAATTGTGCAATATGCAACCAATCTACAAGGGCTCATGAGTACCGCAACGGTTGATTACGTGCAACAAACACGTGTCGAAGATAAGCTAAATTATTGGATAGGTGACTCCTTTACTTCGGACAAGACGAAATGCTTCGACGCACAAGCAACACGCGTTTGAAACATCTGGTTAAAAATGAGAATCCTCCAAATTAGTACTTAAAGCATTAAACAGTTCAGTGTTCCAGAAAACTTTTGAAACCTCGGAGCAGGTATTTTGCATGCATGGTCTTCAATATGACGTTGCCCTAAGGTTCAAGTGTTTTGTGTCAGTCTTCAGACCAGAAATACTTTAGAGAATGCATGCTTGGACAGGGTTGAGAACCATTGGTGATAAGCGATCATTGACGGCGTTAGCGTGATAAGCATCAAATAGGAAATATCCAAAGGATCACCAGCTTTCATTACAAGGCCCTTATTAGTGAAAGATTCTGAGCCTTACGTACATTAACACACTTTTCGAGTCTTTGCAAATATAAGATCAACAAAATTCATCCCTAGAATTACTGTCTGCTGAGCAGTTCAATGATGTGCTGCGGACAAATGAATAAACCCCTGTATGTCAGTTGTCATCCAAGAACCCTTCAATATAGTTTTGTGATATAAGGCCTACGAAAAAAGCACACACAAGTTTTGTATGTTACATACCAATGCCTTATGTTCCCTCAGAGCAGCTACTTGTGATGGGTAGGTATCCGAGCAGTATGTTTTGTTGTTGTAAATTCACTTTGCGTCTCTTGAAAAGCAAGTTTTGTATATACCAATGCCTTATGTTCCCTCAGAGCAGCTACTTGTGATGGGTAGGTATCCGAGCAGTATGTTTTGTTGTTGTAAATTAAATTCACGTCTCTTGAAAAGGGAGATATGTTGCGGAATTTGTGGAGTTGCTTTGTAGCATTTGCTTGGATTTGAGCAATGAATGATCGGAGTCAGTGAATATTCAGGAAAGTTCAACGAAGACGCGTTTAGGGGAAGATGGATGTTCAGTTTTTGTAAATAATATGCGAATGGGAGATTTGCTTCCATGTCCAATAGTCTGTAACTGGTCAGTTGGTGTTTCCTTCTTATTTAGTTTTTTTTTAAGAATCTTTCTCGGAGCGATAGCTTAATTGAAGAACTTTGCTGTAATTTCATTGGTCGGTTCAATCTGTGGCCCATATTGCTTGACATCCGACTGACTGGTTGAATGGCTTCTATTGGTTAGATTTCTGTTAATCTCTGACTGGTCCCATCTGTCTTCTTTTTATCACACTGACGATCCAGACGCCCTTCCTATTCCTATTTGTCTTTCTGAGTTTCGCCTAGCCCGTTTTCGGTCTGTGTTAGGTGGGCTGGCTGATCTTGTTTCCCCGAAATCTGTCTCATAGCAACTGATCTCTTTGTATGTGACCGACAAACCATCCTGACGTTCACCTCGATCCTTCGATTTTATGGTTACGGGCGTATTCTGGTCAGTTTCATTCAGCCACCTCTATGTTTCTTGTACAAGTTCCTCTTCTGTTTTTTTGAGGTCGGTAGTCCCGGAGTTCATAGGTCCTTCGCAGATTGTAGACTAGACCAGTTGCAATTCGTTGTTCTTGGCGTCCTTCGTAAAATACCACGTTTCCATGAATTCACGTCTATTCTTTTCTCTTATCCGCGATAGCATGTACACATTGTTCCAGTCTAATTCCTTCTGGTTTTCGTGCATAGTGATGAGGGATAACCGAACTCGCCTTTCGGTAGCAAGTGTGTGTTTATGAAGCGAAAAACCTTTTTCCTGTTTACTTCACGTAGTGATTATTTAGACAGAGTTGGCGGTAAAACGTTACCGGAAGAAGTCTGCAAAGAAATCGGCATCTACCTGATTTACATTGAGTCTTGATAATTTAGTATGGCTTACTTAATACGCCGGTGAAATGTGTGGAGATGCGCACAGTTCTAGTCGTCTCACAAGTAGAATTATTCAAGTAGTATATTGGTATACGCTGAGAATAGTTTCAAAGAGGATATAAAAACTTGTCTCTGCAAGGAGAGAGAAGCTAAATGTTTGCTTCCCAGGATAAGAGTGCAACGCATCTTTCCCAAAATTTGTCCTTTAGAGAGCCAGAGTTTAAAAATTTATTAACTAGTTTCATTAGATAACCCTATAGTGTCAAGTAATATCGAATAATGGTAGTACGAAATTATAGAAGTAAATGGCATTTGCGTCACTCCAAAAGGGTTATTGACAACCACTGATCGTCCATTAGGAATTAACGCCCATTGCTTGTTTTCGCCCAATTTTGTCAACAAGATCAGTGGTTTGTAAGGAAAATATCACCCCTCCGGACCATTTTGAGGTTTTTGGAACTGATAGAATCGCAAGACGCGGCATCAGGCGTCAGTTCTGAACCAGGCGTTGGGGATCGGTAGCCTTCAATAGAGAATTGGCTCAATTATCCATTAGCTATGATATGTGCCATACTGATAAATAAAACAATAGGCAACTTGTCGTAACATCAAACGGTCTTCCTTAAACGGGAGGCAAATGTAAACTGGTTTCCTTCCAGCTGTGGCTTTGATGATATTTGCTTCCTCCCTGTTCAAATGCATTGTAATAAACTTGTCGGGGAGATATGCCGACCGATCTACCGAACAGAAGACTTTCCACCATTCTGAACAAAGTTTTTCCGGCTGCACCAGTCCGAATCTGGCTCACCGGTAATCGTTTGTGCCCCTGTAATCTCAAGGATAGAGTGCCTGTCCACACCCAAAATATCTTAGTTTACTCATTCTCTTGCTGCTGTGCAGCGGAACACATCAGACGCACGACTAGGCAACTCGGCCAAAGAATGAACGTACACAATCCTCTCTGGTCAGCTTCTGAAACTAGGAGGACAATAACCAGCTCTGCAGTACAACATTTAGCTGACACTGCACACAACGTGATACCCAACCAAAGTTTCCGCCTTGTTCACAAGGCGCCGGCTAACCAACCCAGATCAGTACAGCAGCGCACAATTGCAGTGGCTGAAGCTATCGCCATACGACATCGCGACCCGATCCTTTGTCGGCAAAAACGCTTTGTTCGTGTGTTGTACTTACCATGCGTGATTAACTGCCATTAAAATTCTCACTGGCCAGTTTGGTATCTTTAAAAGCGGATAAGATAAAACATTTGAGTAGTTTATCACACTCAGAAAGGGCGCTACAGCCACTTGTAAGACAAAACCGACGGCTCAAAGTAAAGTTTGCATTTGCTATTACAGTCGAGCGCGGAAAATGAGAACCACTAATGACACTACCACCAGCGAGTATAATTTAGGCAGACTGAATGAAATTCATCCGATTTTATTTGCAGAGGAAATCCAGAGGTTTCGGATGGATCCAGTTATTCTTTCACTGTCCCGATGAGGTCTGGTCCTAAAAAACAGTAAAATAATTTATACTGTTGCCAGTTTGTTGCTTGATACTTTGCTCTGGTTTCGCTGAAATAGCCAGCTGAGCCATTAACTACTGGTTCATACTTTGGAGACCTCCAGCTTCTTCAGTACAGCGGATTCCAGAGAACCTAGAGCTTTCAGATACCCTTCAAATGCACATTGCCGGTACTCTAGAAGAATTCATTCTGTGCAATCTAGCGGCGGTAGAGGTCAAAAGATTAGCTACCCAACTCACAGATTTGTGAGAAACGGGCAACCGAACTTACGAAATGACATACAATCAAGTGATTCTCAAAACTCGGATACCAAAATTGACTTTTAACACATGAAACAACGGGCTTGAATAAGGCAAATTAAAACTTATTTTAGAGAGGGGTATAATTCTGCTGCTGGACTGCATAAACAAGTACACAAAAGGCGTAACTATTTTACCATCTTTTTGTTTTTCGCTACTGTGCAGTCAAAATATTGATGGCCTGAGAGAGAGGAAGAAGCTGGATGAAGCTTTATGCTTTGTCTATATGTTCTGAGATTATCACTTTATGACGACATTAATAAACGGATGTTGTGAGCGGTAGATAATACACTGTTACGGTCAAGGGAGTGTCACCATATTGTAGAAGGTGCTTAATCGGGGTTTTTACGATCATTAGGTCAACATCGACCTATCAGGCGATTGGTTCATTGTACTCCTTATTTGCGGACAATCTAACAATACACTTCCTTCTGAGAGTACTGGGTGACTTAAATGTAACTTCACGTTTATTTGAGGAAGAGGTGATTTATTTTGTCTCTTGAGTTAAACGTCAACACATTTATATTTGCAACTCAATAAATTCAGTCATCCACGCTGTAACTGCATGTTGCTTTAGGGAAGTAGCAACTAAATATCGGGGTTTGTGGCTCTATATGTATAGACCAAGCCATACCCGATTGAGAAGCAAAGCGTGCAGCGTTTTATAGTTAAGCAGAATAACACAAGATACCACGGGAATGCTTCTAGAATAACATTCTAGAGCCCTATATCAGCAGTCCAAACATAACAACTTCTTAAACAGCGGCCATTTGGTTGGCAATGAAATATCATAGCCGGTGTGATTTGAAGTGATTTTAAAGCGTGCATTTTCAAAACTTAATACAAAGAGGGGTATGTATGGAAATATTATTCACTGTCATGTTAAATTCTTATCCAGGTAGAGTTTTTTATCGTCATGAAGAGACATGGGACACTAATACTATCCATGGACCAATATTCATGGGCTCTACGCTCACCCGTCCCAAGTCAGAACTGTAGTTTACTAGAGATTTTCTCAGGGAAGGGTTACTAATAACACAAACTCAGGATAAACGAAGGGCATTTTATTTACTTGTCCAAACCAGAATGTGTAATCATGAAGTCTTTATTTAGTTGAAACTTCTATATGTTCAGAGGATTCGTGGAGGAGAAAAAAAATGTGTAGAAGTTTGATAAACTCTACGGTTATCAATGAAACTATCTTGAAAGCATCACCAAATTCTAGAGATAGCTGTTTGGTCATAAATTCGCATCTGCCACATAACAAATTGCCAGAATTGTAGTGATCAACATGCGTATTAAAGTAGTGGTTTGTTCAACATATAAAAATATAATCCAAATATATATCCGCAGTGTCTGCGGAAAATACAAGCACCTGTAGGGTTTACTAGCTGGGGACAAACTGATAGACCACAACTCTAGAGAAGCCTTGTATTCAGGCACACTCCTGAATTCAGCCCGGATTTTACTGTCCTTTAACCCTCGTTAAGGCCTCTAATAACCTACATGCAGGTAAATGGCTAAACAATCAGCAGCCAATTTGACTTACGAAACACTGCTATCACACAATGACTTGTACTTTTGGCTGTTGAAACATAAGTCATACAGCACTTAAGCAGTTGAATTGATGACAAAACTCAGCGGTGAAAGTGGCCACAGAAACTGGCCTACAGAAGTGAACTTTCGAGGAGGTCAGATGAGAAGTGCTGTACGGTGAGGAACCGACCAAGTTAAGCAAGTACGAGGTGAGGAAATTCCAACGAAACAAAACGCCAACGCATGTAGCACTTAAACCAGAGATGTCGACACTATGTTTACCCTCCAGTTTTAAGGAATCAGATTTAGAGTGTAATGAGGCGTTGATATTAGGTGTTTAAACCCGAATAATGTAATCGATGCTCAGTGTGTTGCTCAAGATGAAATTTAAGTTGTGGACAAACAAATAGCGATAGCCCCAATAAGATTTTTTGCAGCAAACTCGTTTGATGCCAGAAGCCTAGTTTTAAAAAGAAGCACCTCCAAGCTTCCACATAACATCTTCACTTAGTGTGGGTTTTAAAAATAAGACAAACCAATGGACCGCATTTTGCCTCTTAAAAGAGAAGAGAGAAAACCAAAGCTGTTGCACATTCGGGGCGCGCTTTCTAGTTGAGTCCCCTCGGTTTCTACCTGCACCAACACAGAATGTTATATTTAATAGGGTATACTAAGGAATTAGTGCTGATGAATCAAACTTGGACTTTCTTTGTGTTACCTGGAGGAAACAAGGACTCTGGGGTCCAGTTACCTGATAGGATAGTAGCCATTCAGATAATAGTTGACAATTTGTTGTATTCACTATATATCTGTGCTTACACTATAACACGTTAGTTACGGGCTAAATTACAGCTACAAGACTTCTGCATTTTTTAGTTCTCTCTAACTTTAAAAGGGATAACGCTTTTGTGACTAAAGGAGTGTTATTTACTGTTTTGAGTAATAAAGAAGATAGTCTATCTTTGATGAGCCCAGATTCCAAAACACTAACTACATCCTGATGCTGACGAATGTTTGCTACCGTTTACGACCGCTATATGTGACAAAACACACGACATATGCGAAATCTACGTGAGCAATCACGACCAACTGCACCTATTACTTGCAGCTGTTTTGCTTATTTATTTATTTATTTATTTATTTATTTATTTAGATTTTGTATTTATTTCGCCAACCGTTTAGTAGCTAATTATCAGCTAAAACTGGCACCTACGCTAGCTACTACACTTTTGGTTAAATGCCTAAAAAACCAGCTACCTTAAAAGCAGCACAAGTGACAATGGGGAAATCAACTCTATTAATAATTAAAAACATCTGAAAAATAAATTATAAAGCAGTTGCAAGCTCTAGTGCTAAAAACACCGGCAAGCGTTTGATGTCCTCAGCTGACTCTAACGTAGACTTGAGGCTCATTATCAAGATAGGAAGAATAATAAAAACTAGCAGCACCAACACTTACTGTTAACAATAGAATCAACGGAAAGCTTAAGGGAAAGATTTGACATGCATTAGGATGAACACCTAAGGGTAGAGCTTTGAAGTGTTCAGAAGCCTAAACCAACTGTAGAACCGTATAGCACATCGTTCGCGTTGATCCAATAAACAAGGAAAAGTAACTGAATGAAACAACGAGCTGATGAACAAAGGCACAGTGTCTGAATGTAAGTGTGCCTCAGTGTTTTGCAGTAGCGTTCAAAAGTTAAGGTAAATGACAGAGGTGACCACTTTATCAATCTTTTAGAAGCAAGAGACCATGAAACTACTCTAAAAGCGAATGTAAGCAACACATGGAATCTTTTTGCCCAAGCAGAAACACAGTGCCGTGGATTGTATCATTCTAAGCAGATCTACTCACTACCTTGTCGTAGACATAAATTTTGTTGAGAAATCAAAATTTGGCTGTCACTGAACGTTTTTGTAAGAAACGAGAATGAATGCAATCATACACAAAAAACAACTGACCATTGAGAGCAACAATTGTTTGGAAAAAGGTGCAGTATAAATATGCCTGTCTCCAAGAAATGTTTAATCCCACCGATTCTGCCTTGGGAGATGGTCTTCATGTACAAAACAGAAATAACAAGCGTAATATTAAAAGAAAGGTACGCACTCCCATTGCCGCACAGCTACTTTATTAAGGGTTCGAGGAAATCGGTCATGACCGATATACATAAAAATTCCCACTAATTGAACCTTTCTTGAGTTCAGCAAAAAATTGATTGCGCTAAGGGCTGTGTTGCTCGTAGCACTGGAGAAATGCGCATTCAAACAGGTGCTGACAAGATAGGTTGTAAACTCTTACACCAGGTATCTTTTTTGGAAATTATCAAAACTAACCTTCCTTTTAAAATCCAATTTGGTGTCCCACGGGTGACAGCCGAGATGAGTGCCAAATGTGCTTACTGTAAACATGTTTTTGCGGACGCTCATAAGAAACGAGTAGTCTAAATTTCAGAAGACGTTGCTGCACATGAGGTTGAGTTATGTACCCTCTGTCATCCCAGCCAAGAGCTGTAGCTATCACCTAGTCACAACAAGTGACAAAATGTTATATATAATATGACTCAAGCCAAACCAACTCTCTGGAGGCTTCATTAGAAGTCCTTAGTATTTGAGTTTGCTCAGCCATCCAAAAAATCAAGACCGCACCAAGAGCTTCAACACCCAATTTCTTGTGTCACAAAGCAAAGTCTCTCCTTGTACTGAACTCTTTTCATTCCATTCATCGGCGCGTTCATTAGGCCAACCAACTACTTCAAGGGGATAACAACGTAGACTTTTCACTTGGACCATGTCAAACAAATGGTTGCGCTTGTGGTTGATAATTTCAGAGGTTCAATCTACAGTGATAACTGTTTGTCTTAATCAGTACACACTTGAGCAGGGAACGCCGAAAGTAGATCCTATTTGTCGTTTTGTAAAAGCACAATTACATTCATTTTAGTGTATATAGAACTTATCTCAACACAGCCAGCAATTCATGTAGGTGTACACATGTAGCTGAGTTACAGTCCAGTTCTAATGTGCCGAAGGACCTCACTATTCGAATATTTCTGGAAAAAGCTTGCTTCCCAGCCCAACAGTACATTTGAATGAGAAGATGAAATCAGTGCCATGGAGCACCTGTGAGTCCCAAACGACACCAAATAAAGCGTAGCCACCGGTTTCCAACTCCTCTACGTGTGACCAGTGAATTCGATGTGGGAGAACTCTTAGGAACTGACACAGCGTTGTTCTTTGGTTCACAAAATATCTGTAACGTATCTTGAATCCTGCCCTGCGATATCAGCCATATAACCAATAACCCTGAATGGTCAACAATCAGTTTAGCAGCCAACTCTGCTGTGACATGTGAGGTATGGAAAGTATTGTCAGTTTATCCCCTATCCCCAAAAAATAAGGAGAGTTCAGTCAAAAGATTTGGCATTGGACTCACCGGAAGTGGCACAAGGGTAACGACATTCGTGGAGAGCCATTGTCGGTTCTGAACAGTAAAATTAATAAATATTGTAAATGAAGTACTTCTTCCGTTATATATCCAATGGCACGCCCATCATCCCCTTGCAACAGGAAGCAGTATTCATCATCCTTTCTAGGGAGTGGATAGCTACCGAGCGGTTAGTACAAAGTGGAATTACAATTCTAAACATGCAAGCTGTTTTATCTCGTCTAGTGGGAGAGTCTGAGGAGTAACGGAGTTATTCAAAAACTTACAGGATCTAATGTGAGCAAAGTAGTGCGCTCAGCTGACTGTAAATTTTGCTTGTATGTGACGCCGAATTTGAGAGTGTTGCGCATCATTAATATCCATTATGATGAGTGTACAATTTATTTATATTCTACAAATGATGGTAAATATCGATGAGGTTAACTGACCATGCGCTCGAGAATGACGCCAAATTTTAAATGGGCGCTATTTATAGAGTACAATTGTTGAAAGACCCGTCTAGTTCATCCAGATCATTCTTGATCAGCTGTCATTCAACGTTTGGACGATTTCTCGACAGGCACAGGTAAATCGTTCAGCTCTCTCTGGCTAAAATGTCAGTGTTCGTTTATTTTTAATACGGAGGTACTTCTCCCGAAAAGAGAATTCAGAAGATTGAATGTAGAACAACCTCTCAAGAATGTGTGGACAATTAGAAGAATCTGAAGAGCAAACATCCGGAAAAGTTCTATATCATTTTGTTGTAATACTCTACATATTGAAGTGGCCATCACGTCCACTCTGATTGGGCCTCCAGCACGATGCGACGTCACCCTAATTCCATTCGGCTGTCACTTTCCTCAAAAATAGCTCCATATAGATAGACAACCGGCACAAGTAAAAACGCCCACCACTATTATTCAGCGAGCACCGTAACGACCCACGCTTTGAGCAGCGTGACTATTGGGGTAAATAATGGCCTCATTTTGGCCACCGCTAAGGACTGGCCGACACCAATATCTTCAGTCAAGCACTGGGAGCGTCAAGTGGGCCTATGGTGATCCTTCTGACCATTATACATTTGTACTTTCTTTGTAACTTATCATTACGCAATTTGTACCACTTTCTATCTCTCACTAAAACCTCAGCTTACTCCTCTTCTCTTCATACCGAATAACTTTTGTTTAAAATGAACGAAAAAGAAATATGGACACAATACAAATTCTGTACCTCGTGAAAGGCGTGTTCCCTTCTTGCTGTGTCGAATTACGCTGACAGTGAATTATCGAACGGTGATCTGCCTTTCAGACTACGACGGGATAGAAAGTATCCAGGAATATGTCAAGGAAGATTCCAGGAAGGAGACCGAATTGGATTTATTGTAGTGGTAATAACTAACTGTACCAATGAACTGTGAGTTGTATCATCTCGCTTATTTTTACTCACTTGATTTAACTACTTTGAACTGGTATTTGCTCACGTTATCCACTACAAGCCCTAGCCTAGAACAAGAGCAGTATCAACAGCCCACCCATTTTATGCGGTATATATATACGCTGGCCACCATTCCACGGTTTGTCAACCTCCTGATTTCCGCAACTCAGGATCATGCACAGCAAACAGCCCTCCTCCGGACGGTGACTCTTCATCCGCAGCAAATGAAACAGTCATCTTAACTTGCATTCCTAGACGCGAACCATGCCAAGTAAGGCATTACTGGGTGGTTGCAACCTGAACGCAACGAGCAGCGATTATGCGCGGGAGAAAGTACAACCGAAGGGACACTTGTACTACGTGAAAGCTCACCATAGTTGTGGGAACCAAAAGAACTGTGACCATGAGGCTTGAGGGTCGACCAGTCGAATGATGAAATCTTATGACTCGAACAAAAACTAAAAAATCATTGCTGACCATGGGTCACTTTGGGTGGTTGACTAAATGGCGAGGGCCAAAAAAGCAAAAACTTCGCGCCTTGGACGCTCAGTGCATTTGTCTGCAAAACCCCTGATGGGGAGATAAAACCTTTTACGTCAAAGTGTTGCATTTATTTGCATATATGCTCAGACCAAAAAGCACCCTCATCTGCCGTCACTTTCTGCGATCAGTTTTATTTATTCTATTTTCAAAATTTGTGGCGCATATTCGACTTTGAACTTGCTGAGCTATGGCTTCGGAAGTGTCTTCACAAGCTTTCGTTGAGAAATTTGTGAATGTATCGGTTCCATTCTTCACGTCTTTGAGAGGGCCTTAAATCAATACATGAAGGATAGCTTCGTGGTATTTGTGCGTTCATCCAGTAATCGAAGCACCAGCGCTGGCTTGAGTTACTGATTGATGTAACACAAATGCACCAGGCGACCTCCAGGACCAAAGGAATGTCGGGGATTTCGACTAAGCTAGTGAGCTGAGCGTATTTGCCAAAAAGCAGTATGCGAGCACTGGCTGTCCATTGTAGTTTCGTCTATGGAGGCAAAGGAACCATCTGACAGTCACATTATATTTTCTTAAAAAAACATATGTTGTCAAAGTTTCCGTACGACGGGCTTCCGGTCAATCAACGGCTAACGAATGACGAGTTTGGCATCTCCGTGGCCCTTCTGAAATATGGAACGCATCGTTTCAGTTGCGGGAGTTTGTGGCCGACGAATTCGGCAAGATCCTTACAACTGCCGTCGGGAGTGTCGACCAGCTCTGCTGATTATGTATCGCATAGTAGGTTTTATTGTGGCAAAACTTCGGGAGGCCGGACGCATGCTTTTGCGTCAGTCAGATGAAGGTCATCATAGGCACATATGCTTATCCCGATGGTAGCAAATAGCGTCGTTCTGACGATTTCTGGGTGTGGTGAATGCAAACGGAACACACGCAACAGACCATTCCACGTAAGTTTTTCAAACCACCAAAAAATTCGGCCTGTAGATACAAGCTGCATACCTAACTGATAACGGACAACAGGGAAACCGGGTCTCCGCTTATGTATGGGTTCGCGGAGGGCAAAAAGTTTGCTCCTGCGGATAAGCTGTCCAACTTATTCACTGAAGTGGGCAAGCATTATGCGGCTTATAACTTGGTTATGACCAAGTTAGTGGCGCAAATGCGGGTGGCGACAGTCGGCTGCGAAGCGATGCTCCCCTACCTTCACATGAGAAGATTTATCAGGAAGTACGTATTTATCAGTTACCATTCATGTTTTTCGTTCATAGACACACTCGGAGAACAGGGGCATATATTCCACCGCATGGCTTACCTTGACAACGCATGACAGTAGGCTTTTCCCTCACCAAATTAGAACATCACAGACTCCGGCAATATTTGCAACTTCTGCGCCGCACGGACCCACGACCCCTCGGTCCGCTGGTTCTACATCACCCGAAAATGGGCCGTGCGCGAAAAGTCCTGAATGGTTCACTTTGTTAATGTCACCATCAACCGTCTGGGGAATGTGAAACACTTGGGGCCTGGGCCGCCAGTGCTGCATTATGACTGCGTTGAAACAAACCAAAGTGAAATCAAGCTTCGTTAACAAGCTTATAGTTTGGGTTGCAAGCTCACAGGTACCCCTGGAGGGTTGACACTAGTGCTGGAGAACGCACACTTCACCCTCCCGAGTTTATTTTTCTTCTGCATTTAGAGGTCAGTCGGCTCCAGGCAGTAAGACAGATTTTTTCAGGTTCCTTTTACATCCACTAACGGCGGCTGTTGGATTAAAGCCTACCGGCAAGAGATGTACACCTTACACTTTCTTCCAAGCCACCTCCGATAGCTTTTGACGGCTTTCGTAAACAACCGGATAGAGTGGTGGATAAGCATCAGGGGCTAAATCCCAGGAAGACCACGGCCTTCTTTTAGCAAATGGTTGTTCGGGGACAAGTCCTGCTGCGCCAGGGCTCAAAGTATGAAATTGACGTATTTCAAACCAGGTGGTGGTATAGGGGCAAAGAATTGGGCTTTTGTGTGCTCTGTGACCAGCCGAATTCCGGCAGCAACTTCTGGTGTGCGACGGATCGCGTATCATATCACACCGACTGTTTTGATGGTACACATTGTCCACTGTGCATTGTTGCCCGTCAGGCTTATCATAGAGGTGAGTCCGCAGAAGAATAGTTAACTTTTTTCCTTGGCTCCCCGCCTATCAAGAAAACGCGAAGGTGTGCTTGCTACCCGGCCAAAAGGAGGGTTCTTATGAAGTTGACCAGGAGCGAAGCGCAGAATCCCGACATAGCGTGTTCCGGAACCCTGTGTGTCCACATTTTTGGGTCCAAGGAGGGACTACTCGACAGCTGTGTGTAAGTGACTGATTGCTATGATTAACGCTGTACAGCATTAGCCATGGAAAAAAGACCTAGATGAGTTCACGTTACCCATCAGCTCCAAAAAGTGCGTCTGTTAATGAGAACTTATGCGTTTCATATAAGTATCGTATTTCCTGAGGTTCACAGTCAGCAGGTGTGCAAAATAGCCGCCAAAGATTGAGTTGTGTGAACAAGTCTGTACAACATTGTGGCCACTTAAGTGCTCCAAAGGTAGGACAAAGATCGCTCCCAGATTTTCAACCGCCTACCTTAAAGTGGTTTTTGACAACCTAAGTTGTATCTTACTCTAGTTTTAGGACGCCAGTGACCGGGGCAACACCCCTTACGAATAAGATCATGCGCCTCCCGGCAGGAAATATATACTCATCAAAATGTCCAATACAACTCACTTTTTCATGCCGTCTCTTTTGGACCTTTTTATGATGGAGATAGACAACGCAATTCGGCTTGTTGGTTAGGCATCGTGGACCGCTGGTTGATGTTATGCATGTGCGTCCATCAGGTTCATTCGGCTGTCCGCTGTGGTCGACGTAGTTTTCACGTGGCTAATTGATCAACTTCATTGTCTTTCTAGCACAATTCGGCAGCTACGACGGAACACTCAACCGTTTGAAAGTGAACTTGCACGATATTTTGCCAGTAATGAACGCAGGCTACGCATTTTTAACTGGTAACAGCAATTATCGAGCAAAAATTATTTGCAGGAATGACACCGCATATTTGACTTTCATAAGGAACATGCAGATCACAGAATGTTCAAGGAATTATTTCAGCTGTACAACCATCTAAAGGTTTCGTCCATTGTGAGTCAATTTTTTCCGCAATTCGAAATTTCTTATTGCATAGCGCAACGCGCTCACGGTGGATGGTGTTCACTAACCTTGAAAATTCGCTCACTTGAAGAAATCACCGAAGTAGATAATTTCCATTATACATGCACACATACATTGCATATAGCCATTCTAAACTATAAAGTGGCTACCCTGAAAATGTCGTAGCCCTCAAGAAATCATTCCCATTGTGCAAAAACGGGCACTGAGTATTTGCACTATAGGATTGAATTATCGTGAGCCTTGACGTGTCCCGAATTGATAAAATATAAGGCAACTGAGTTAAGAATACCAATCCGAAGTTTCGAAACCCATCCAGACACCCTGGGGTCCCAGAAATGCTAAGAAATGATCCCCCGAGGTTTTTTCGGTCGGTTATGCTTGCTTCAGTGCATACTGAAATTTGGTGGGTTGCGGAAATGTAAAGTCAGGTTGGGGTAATTTTTGGTTCCCACATACACGCAACAAAAGCTAAATATTTTGAAGTTAGAAGTTCTATTCCACTTGCAAAGCTCTTGCAGCTGAGAACATTGTGCGGCCAAGGAGTCTCGAAAATTGGGCTCTCCGCATTCGCACGATGGAACTGTCTTCTCGGAAGCTGCCACATTTTCGGGGTTGCTATTTTACGGTATAGAATATCTATGGATAATGAATTATTACGCAACTTATCGATATTAGTGATCTGTTTAAGTGAGCGAATCTTCAAGGTCATCTAAGACCGACTGTGAACACGTTGCCTGATGCAATAAGAAACCGCGAAATGCGGTAAAGCCTGAATCGGTTATACTGGACGAGCTGAGGTGATTCGTTGAGCATTCTGGATGCCAATGTGGGTGCAATATTTGCTCGATAAATGCTATTACGGAATGAATTCGTAAATTCGCATACATTAATGCAAGAAAAATTGTACAATTTGATTGTTCAACTGCGGGGCGCCCTAATTTAGCTTGCGAGGTATGTCAGGAAGAGCAAGACGTCGATCCTAGCGGAACCTAGCTTGTGCACACGACTAACATGGGTCCAGTGTTCCAAAATGCCTGAACAAATCAACCGCATGGTACCTACGTCGATTATTGCGGACAGAACAACAATAATGTTCATTTCCAACTGGTGGATGGCATACCGTCAGGCACGATCAAAATAAAAGCCTGACCGACGGTGTTTGTGGGTGGAGGTTTTTGCAGCGAATTGGTGACAACACACAAGCCGGGACGCAAATGTACGGAAAATTGGTGACTTTTTGAGGAACCGCCTGAAAACCTACCGAAATGATGAAATCCACACGAAATGTTCAGCAGATTTGAGTAAACGCGTCCAGGCAGTGGGAGCCAGCTGAAGAGTTTGTTCGTATTTCAGGTTAAGTGAACGATTAGGCGAGAGCCTGCTGTTGAGACTGGGGAGGGAGTAGTCGTGAGTGTGCCATCAAACTGGGTATTGCAGTGCCGCGCCATCATTGGCATAACATAATCCGGTTTCTAAGCGACTTTGGTCAGCACCGAACTGAACACAATACGGTGTAGTTTCATCCACAGGGGCTTGAGAGCGTTAAAGCCACCCACCAAAATGCTGCGTGAATTTGCCGCCGGAGGAGATTTATTTAAAGCATTTTGGAATAACTATCATCTTCCAATGAACTTGAGAACCCACAATAGACCGCGCCAAGAAGAGGATCGGCCTTGTGCAGCAGGATCCGAGTTTATATTGCATTACAAATTCGTGCAGGAGTGGCATTGGGGAGGATATTTAGGGTGAGTAGAGCATCATATACGTATACAGCAATGACAACCGAGCCTCTGCCTTTCGATCAGCCTCGAAAAGTGGAATAGCCGTCTGTCGAGATCTGCTGTGAATGAGGCTCCTTTATTGCGACCGTGGACGGCTGTTAAAAGCAAGACGACTGCTAAAGGTCGCGAAGTTTGCTGAAAATAATGAGGCGATTTTCGAATAAGCCCTTCAACAGTATATCCGCTGCGTCCAAAGGCGGAAAGCATAGAAGTATTTAGTAGATTTATTATCTGGACTCCTGGTCTGATTCTGAGTATTCGAATGTGCATATGCAGTATGCATGTTTCCCTCCCACCTTGGCGCTTCAGACGATTGCTTTTCATTTTCAAAGAGATGTACGCCCCCTGGAAAACCAGACCTATGGTTCCCTTCGATTTTGAGGGACGTAGTCCCACTTGCTGAAAACTTTGATGGCGGCTGCCGACTGCTCGTGTAATATCGTCTCCCGGACGTCTGGATTCGTTGTTGTTCAAAGAATTGTGGTGACCATATGTCCGTTTGTTTCTGTGCTCTCCGGCGCGTTCCCACCGGCAATGCGTCTCCGTGATTCCCTGTCTGTCACTTTTGCGTGGGATGCCATCAGCGAGGATTATTCCTTTCGGAACAGTCCAGAGAGTTTTGCTTCTGGAGAGGACTACACCTTGAATCTAGCAAGCAGCCTTTCAGTTGTGTGGCTTATTTAAACTCCACTTCCCTTTTGTGGATATGTGGATTCTAAGGTTGTTCGTGACCCCCGTGGCCAGCTTGGCGTACGTGGGAAAGTTCGATAAACCGTAGTTGGACTTGTAGCTTTAGCTACTGGGTCATGAGTGGCTGCTGAGCCGACTGCAAAAACATTCCCGGCAAGAATGTGGCTAGTTTTCACCCAGTCAAGCATTTAACTGGCCGTCCGAAGACCTCGGATTGACGTGGTATCTCAAAAATCCCGGCGCTCCAGCACAAATGCTCTTCCTGATGATTATTACCTTGGAATTACTCCTTGTTTAAACTCACTATACTATAATTAATACTCGTGCTCTGTTGGCGGGAAAACCGGCTTGATGACCTCAAGACCTACAACACCCGATCACGACCACAAACCCTCCGCTTCCACATTTAGACACGCACCCAAGCCACCTCTGACATCAGCGGGCCAACAAAACTGTGGCGCTGCGATTAAAGATGAAAGCACATCTTGCTACAAACCTCCTTACCCAATGACACTACCTCTCTACACGCACCGTTTTACTTGGACCAGACGCCCACTGTTAAAGCCTTGTATCGTAAGGTCCCTTCCGCAATAACCTTCTGATTTCCTGCTGTTTGCTCTTCGCGCACTATCCTGACCACACCTCGCATGATACACAAGGTACACGTGTGGAACTTTACAACATTCTAGCCTTGTCCTTGGAGGGGTGCCCAACCCACAAGCGCCGGTACCTACTCTTAAACGACACCAAACTCCGCCCTCTGACTACACACATGTTATTTGCCTGAGATCGCCACTCGACAGCAAACTATGCCGCTTCCGTCACCTACAAAGCAACATGTAGCCCCAACTTTACGACCGCTAAAAAGTACAATAAAACAAACTCATCACTCGCTCCGTAAAATTTCATATCTGCAAAGACCGCTGGCAATCTCTGACCATCATTCATTTACACTATCTTGTACGGATTGATTCCAGCAATCTGTTGAACCACGTCGAGTTACGCGCAAAACCTCAAAAGCCAATTCTTTCAAATGGAGGTTTATCTA
Source organism: Opisthorchis viverrini (assembly GCF_000715545.1). Classification (NCBI taxonomy): domain Eukaryota; kingdom Metazoa; phylum Platyhelminthes; class Trematoda; order Opisthorchiida; family Opisthorchiidae; genus Opisthorchis; species Opisthorchis viverrini. Next base: position 997,761 of record NW_008751797.1, read on the forward strand.
CAAATGCGGTACTATAAGTACAATAATAAAATGATAAAGCTTTACAAACCTCAAATCGTGGGACTATGCCGGCTTCTATACACCGGTTTAGGAACTGCTAATTCCTAACGGGTCTCAAAGTCCACGCCGACTCGGAGCCATGTGTTTACAAGCTAGCGAAACCACGTGTGAACTTAAACGGCACGTCCGATTGACAAGGTCAAGAACGGTTTATGTTCAGGTCAAAAACAACAAGGCTGGAATAGACGTAGACCAAAAAAAATAAAATAGAAGAATGGAATCAACACCGCCCCCAAAGCCAGCGTGGCTTTCCCTAATCTACCAGCTCAGTCCGCCGCATGCAATAAAGAGATCAGCGAGAATGGTACAATTGCTCTAGCCGCAAACGCTTTCCTCAATCTGCAGCATGCTCCTAGGGCGGTGAGCAACTAATTGTCTTCTGCCCATTCCAGCCGGCAGATTTTTGTATGGCTTGTATTGCAAAAGAATGAAGTCTTATGCATGATAACTGAGTAATTTTAAATGTTTATCGTGAAGTAGAAGGACGCAACAAGGGTGCTTCTATCAAGAGTTTGTCCCCCCCTGCAGCTCAGCATTGACAGTGAACATGTCAACCGTTCGTGGCACATCATATGAACGTGAAAACTCTTTAATGAAGGTGCCACTCGAATTGCCAGTTTTGTCTACAGTCTTCCCTTTGCCGGATACCACGATGCGGATTGCGTCCATTCGTACGCACAAGTCGTCCGCAGTGAATTCCGGGTCGACTGGGATCCCCACATGCAGCTTGTCGCCTACAGACTTGTCGTCCTTTAGAACATTCGGCCCAAGAACACCAGTTGTTTGGACTGCTAATGCATCTTCGGATTTTCTCTTTTGTCCAACCTTAGTCTCGGAGTGTGGTTTGATGCTAATCTGACGATTACGATCGAAACTTATCGACTTGTAGTCTGCCGTCTTCACTGAAGCTTCAAGCGTTAACACACCGTCTTCGGTAAAATGGCACTTCAGTTGATTCTTGTCAACCGACTTGGGTATGTAAATTGTTCGGGAGTACTCTCGACTGCTTAAAGCCCGATCGGTTTGGACAAACTTCTTCGCGTGTACGGTCACACCATTGTCAGATGTGTGCACTTTGCTATCGTCCGGCCCATAGCCCTGTAGATCGAATGGAACCTTGTAACGAACTCGGTCATCTTCACCGAGTTGATAGGCGTCCTTGAGGAAATCAAGCGAGCTGCAAATGGTCCGTAGAACCAGCGATCCCAACTTTTCTCCTGCTGTTGGTGCAGCCTGACTGGTCTCTTGTTCCATGTGTTGAGTCAATGCCCATCGGGACGTGACTCTCCGGCGAAAAAAATTACATAAATGCTGAAAGGTGTGCTGTTGCACGTATTGCAATAGTGAATATTCTGCTTCCCTCAATTCATCAAGCCGCAGAGGGCTAAGTGAGAGCTCCATGGGCACTAGGGAAAAGATTTCTTCCCGAAGGCACTTCACTTCGGCGTTCCAACGGTCTTCAGTTTCTTCGACCCATCGATTCACTTCATCATTCTAGTCAGGAGCATGAACCAGTTGAGCTAGAGAGTTCCGATCACCTGAGGCACGACGGCCAAACCTGTTTCTCAATGCTGACATCATGTCCCTATGACATTGCTCCAAAGTCCGCCCATCCCACCTGACGGGGATACCCCATGCATGGCTAACGAGCATAGTGACAGAGGCCACATCCAAGGTCTCATCGGGACGTGACTCTCCGGCGAGAGAATTACATAAATGCTGAAAGGCGTGCTGTTGCACGTATTGCAATAGTGAATATTCTGCTGCCCTCAGTTCGTCAAGCCGCAGAGGGCTAATTGAGAGCCCACACTTTTCTTCTTTTGGCTTTATGCGAAGATACAAGTTGAATCGCTTCATCCATGCCATGGCTCGTTTCAGCCTAGTCCACGAAGAGTAGTAAGAGAAGTTTGTCAAATGCTAATCCTCCTAACACGGTGGTGTTCAGAACGTTGGACTCTTTAACTTCAAGGCCCGGTATATCTTCAGCAAAACATTTGACGTTCATTTTTGGCCAAATGTGCTCCGGGTTTTGTAGAGAGGCGGGACCACGCAACCAAACGTCTAGAACATCCTGGCGGCTACCAGAGACTACTCTTGATGCGTGATCTGCTGGATTGTTTTGCGTTTGCACATACCCCAACTGCGATACTTCGGTATTTTCATGAATGAATCCCAGCCTGTCAGCGATCAACGTCCTATATTTGGACTTTCTGTTATTGATGTAATAAAGTACGACCATTGAGTCGGTCCACAAGTATATGCTGTCTATTTTCAAACTCAATTCCCTCTGGATGAGGCTCTTCAACATTACGGACAAGACAGCAGCTTGTAACCCCAGTCGCAGCATTGCAACAGGCTTCATAGGGGCAACATGGGATTTGCCAATCAGAAAATTGCAGCATACCAGCCCGGAACTGTGTATACAACGTAAATGAACAACGGATCCGTATCCAACTTCTGAGGCGTCGGAGAAGATATGCAGCTCTGTGTGGCGTACATCAAATCCAATAGGCGGGAGGCGTTTAGAAATTTCCAACGCCTCGACTCTTTGTATGGCTCGCTGCCCACAGTCCCACATAATTTCCATGGACGTATGAATCCGTTCGTCCTTGGCTACTTTCTTCTCGCACAGTCGCTGTACCATTCGTTTGGGTCTTGCAGGAGGAGCTGGTCCAAAAATTGCCCATCCCAAGGCCGTGAGATATACGTAAGGATGTTTCGGAGAACCCCGACGTTGCCCGATAACCCAGTGGGCATCTGTAACATTGGTTTTAATCAAAATCGAGCGTTGTCTCCAGGACTTCGTGTGGGTCGAACGTTCGCTAGGTGCGCCCATTCGCTCAGCAGCGAATCATCCGGAACGGAAGCCTTGGCGATGGGAAGTGACCTGATGGTGTAGGCGCAGTCGACGTTCACAATATACCCGTCGTGCAAAGATTGCATGGCAAAGCTGACGGTCATAGTATTCTTGATATCGGAGCCAATTACCGAGGATGTTTCTACACGCGTTGCTTCTCCCTCTATCCCAAGTCGTTTTGCCACGTCTGCTGTTATTAATGTGGTAGCAGATCCATCGTCCAACAAGGCATGAGTTACCAAAGTCCCTTTTGGGCCAATCAGCCAAACTGCTACGAAACCAAGGTAGTTCCGGGGCCCTCCAACTACCGTTGAGTTGAACGTTGGCATCCTTTGTTGCCTTAATGACTATCCGCTGTGTCGTGAAGCAGACGGTGGTGTCGTTGGTTGCAATCCGATACGTCGCAACGTGTAGAGACGCGACACTCAAATATTCTATGGTTAGGCTCCGGGCAATTGAAACAACTTGAGGCCTCTCAGTACACTCAGTTTCTTGACCAGGGGTAGGATGCCAAACACTTCACAGTCTGTAAGGCCATGGGTCTGGGAACAGTGAGGACACGTCACAATCGGTTTCACAGCTGCGACGTTGATGCGGGCCTTTCTAGGTGGACGTTCTAAGCCTACTTTGTCCATCTAATTACTATATGTTCTTGCGCTGGCGATAACACCGCAGCAGTTTGAAGCAATGGATACACTTCTGTTAAGAAAGGATATTATATGATCAAACTCCGGCTCTGAGCCCGAACACAGTATGTCGTCTGCCGCCTCAGCCCACTTTTCTTGCAAACGCCAAGGTAGACGTTCCACTTTACGCTTAAGATTGGTTGAGCAGGTCAAATCCGCCATGTAATGCATCTGTCTCAGTGCGAGATCACAGTTCACCACCTTCCTTATCAGCCTTCGTAAGGCATCGACGTCTCCGGGAGCAATGGGCCCTCCAGTCAGAAGCTCGTTCATGAACGACTGTGCAATGTCGTGTGGCCTTCCGAACTGCGTCCTTAGGATATCCATGGCTCTTTGATAGCCTGTCTTTCCAGGGAGGAACACGCAGTGTTCAATGGCCTCCTTGGCGTCCCCACAGCAATAATGGAGAAGGTACATCAATTTATTGCTGTCGTCAAACAGCCGATCAGCTACGCTCATTTCAAACGCTTTCATAAACTTCCAGAATTCTATCGGATTCCCGCTGAACTTATCTATTTCTATTTTCGGCAGGTTGAATCCTGGCGTTGTGGTGTAGTGGTCAGCACGTCTGGCGTCCATCTCGTGCGCCGCGGTTCGAGTCCCGGCCGCGTCACCTTTTCTAGGCCGATTAGTAGATAAATTCGTGCGTTCCGTTTCCTCTGAATAGAACTTCGCTACGAATTTCCCGGCCTTCGGTTCACTGGATGGAAACCCAAGTTCACAGTCACCACATATCGAGTTTTCATCATCAGAGGAGTCACACGACAACAGCATCTGCTTACGGGAGGCTAACTTACGCCTTCTAATCTCCAGCTCCTTCATTTCTATTGCAAGCTCTTCTTCCAGTATCTCATTCTCTAACCTACTTCTCTGTCCACCTACGTGACTGCTGGACCTAATACACCAGCTACGCTAGGCTTAGGGGGAGAATGTCGACTAAATAAAGGAGGCTGAGAAATGCAAATGTCACAATCAACAGCGTTATCAGAAATATCGTTCACAACTTTAGCAAGTTCTGGGTTCGACATTTTTTCGAATGACTTGCCGCTTCTTGTTCTGGGCATATTGTTCACGAAGTTCCAGATTCCAATTCGGCTGAACGTCTGAGATCCACCGAGTACTTGAGATTTGATTTCCGGATTTGAGTACTATAGATTGATTCCAGCAATCTGTTGAACCACGTCGAGTTACGCGCAAAACCTCAAAAGCCAATTCTTTTAAATGGAGGTTTATCTACAAATGCGGTACTATAAGTACAATAATAAAATGATAAAGCTTTACAAACCTCAAATCGTGGGACTATGCCGGCTTCTGCACACCGGTTTAGGAACTGCTAATTCCTAACGGGTCTCAAAGTCCACGCCGACTCGGAGCCACGTGTTTACAAGCTAGCGAAACCACGTGTGAACTTAAACGGCACGTCCGATGACAAGGTCAAAGAACGGTTTATGTTCAGGTCAAAAACAACAAGGCTGGAATAGGCATAGACCAGATAACAAAAAAGGGGAATCGAGTTTTACAACATATAAAATAGAAGAAAGGAATCAACACCCTGCCCATTCTTTTTCTTTCCACCCAAGCAACATTCTCAGTTGCTACCCGTCCCTTCACAGGCGCCAACTCTTTCTCTCCGTGCGTCACTTCACAGCTCTGGGCGATAAGAGAACCAGACCTGGCCCGTATAAGATTAAAAAGTTAGAGCTTGAGGCAGATGCCGCTAAAAGAATCAAGGAATATCAAGACAGTGTTCAACAGGAGATGGAGAGATTAGATGGAATTGCTCGATCCATGAATTCTGGGGGTTTCGGAAACTTGTCCTTGTCCTGCATAAATGAATAGTTTGATGCCGTAAGAGGGTATGTAAATTCCATACCAGACCCAAAGGACTTGCCAATACCTGTTGAGTAAGATACTGTTATGAAGCCTCCAAATATCCACTTACGTAATACCAACACGAGGCACGACGTTCGGCTTCTGGAAACCGCTCAGTTGGTGCAAACATGTATGGGACTTCCTGCGCGACAGCTGCCAAAATTTGATGGAAACCCCGTCGACTACCACAGTTTTATGCGCGGTTTCATGTCCACTATTGGCCGACGCACTCGTGATCCGGCAGACCGATTCTCATACCTGGTACATCATTGTGAAGGTGAGGCAGCCCAAGCCATTAGACGGTGTGGCGTTTTGGAACCCGAGGAAGGCTACGCAGAAGCACTACGTATACTTGAACGTAGGTTTGGTGATTCCCATATCACTGCAACTACCTCCTGACGGAAGGGCCGATCCTAAAGGCGGACGATCATAAAGCTTTGGTCACTTTGGCTGACGACGTGATGATTTGTTCTGCTACGTTGAAACAATTGGAATATCCAAATGATCTTAATTCTTGTCGGACCATTGGGGCTGTTGTAGCTAGATCACCTAGTACCATGCAGAATAGATGGTTTGTCCCGGCAGCTAAATCATTCAAGTCCAAGCGTGATCCAACATTCGACGAACCGGCAAAGTTCATAAGTGACAAGGCCGATGCAACAGCAGTTCAACAGGTGTACGCCGTAGGACGGAGGTTTATGCGTCCCCAGCCAAACAAAGTGAGACCCCAACCAACACACAAATCCCCACTATATAAAGCAGCCATCCTGACGACGCAGACAGGCAACGACAGATCAGGTCAGGTTAGGTTACCAGTGAAATGTGCACAGTGTGGATCATCTCACTACCTGGATCAGTGCCCAGAGTTTATTGAAATGTCAGTTGTAAGCAGAATTGCCTGCGTAGACCGACTCCGAGTATGTTATTTATGTTTAAAACCGTACCATCAAGCAAGGGTGTGTCGATCCAGACATGCCTGTGGGTTCCAGTTATGTGTGGGTAAACATCATCCACTTTGCACCGACCGAGCTCTTCCAAGAGAGAAAACGAACCAGAACCACCTGAGATTGCATCAGAAGGTGTACACCATAGCATAACAGACGTCACAAAATCAAATATATCGCTTGCTGTAGTACCAGCTCGGATTCGGGGACCCGAAGGAGACGTCGTTGTCAATGCCTTTTTGGACAACGGTGCTAGTACGACCCTGATCCATAGTTCACTTCTGCCGAAACTGGGATTGAAAGGTACACCTGCGTCATTAATTATTAAAACTATCACTGGAGAGTGTGTCACAAGATCTGCATCAGTTTCGTTCTCCATAGAATCGCTCGATTCTGAGGAAGTAATGCCAGTTCATCGCGCTTGGGTTGTCGACTCCATGCCCTGCTTCCGATCACTCGCGCCACGTCCCGAACAGTCCCAGAAGTGGATGCATTTAAAGGAAATACCGTTTCCAGAATTGAAACCGGTAGACATAGGTCTTCTTATCGGTTGTGACGTCCCAAAAGCACATTGGGTTCTAGAGCAGAGGTTCGGGGGCCCCCAAGACCCTTATACAGTAAGAGGACCATTGGGATGGGCAGTTTTGGGGCCTTTATACTCAAACCCCAATAACTACCAGAGCGAAGCAATTTTCTATCACATCAGTCAAACGGAAGACTTAAACTTACAGCTGGAACGTATGTTTAGCTTCGAATTTCTCGAAGCTGCCTGTACCAAGCGAGCCTGTCTGAATGATCGAATGACCTATGACCGAATGCTTACGTCTTTGGAAATAGTGGATGGACACTATCAAATACTCTTACCTTGGAAGGATGGATCTGTGTCTACCAGACAACAAGGGCTTGGCACTCAGAAGACTTTTTGTTATAAAGGGTCGTCTTGAACGTGACACTATCTTTAGGAAACTCTACTGTGAAAAGGTCGAAGAGTATGTAAGTAGAGGCCATGCAGAAATCGTGTCTGACAGTGAGCAAAATGAAGCTGGTCCAAGTGTATGGTACCTACCACACCGTGGCATGTTCAAAGCTGGAGACAAAAGCAAAGTTCGCGTTGTTTTTGACTGTGCTGCAAAAACTATAAATACCTACCTGAACATCCAGCTGCCTACTGGTCCAGATCTGGTGAACAGTTCATGTGGCGTCCTTCTAAGATTTCGGAAACACCATTACGTGTTGGTCGCAGTTATCGAGGTGATGTTCCATTAAGTTAGAGTCCCACAATCCGATCGGGATGCACTAATTTTTCTTTGGTGGACCAACGGTGAGCTTTCCAACCGACCAATTTTTTACCGCATGACCGTTCATCTGTTTGGGGCAACTTCATCGCCCTGTTGCGCTAGCTTAGCTCTCAGGCAGACTATTAAAAATTTTCATGACCCTCTACGGTGAGGAAGCGGTAAGATTAGCCAATCGATCCTTCTACGTTACGTCGATGCTGATCAGTCTGCCCACGAAAGGAGCGGTAAAGACTATGGCCAAGCAAATCAAGGAGGCCCTAGCATCTGGTGGATTTAATCTTACNGGGCTTGGCACTCAGAAGACTTTTTGTTATAAAGGGTCGTCTTGAACGTGACACTATCTTTAGGAAACTCTACTGTGAAAAGGTCGAAGAGTATGTAAGTAGAGGCCATGCAGAAATCGTGTCTGACAGGGAGCAAAATGAAGCTGGTCCAAGTGTATGGTACCTACCACACCATGGCATGTTCAAAGCAGGAGACAAAAGCAAAGTTCGCGTTGTTTTTGACTGTGCTGCAAAAACTATAAATACCTACCTGAACATCCAGCTGCCTACTGGTCCAGATCTGGTGAACAGTTCATGTGGCGTCCTTCTAAGATTTCGGAAACACCATTACGTGTTGGTCGCAGTTATCGAGGTGATGTTCCATTAAGTTAGAGTCCCACAATCCGATCGGGATGCACTAATTTTTCTTTGGTGGACCAACGGTGAGCTTTCCAACCGACCAATTTTTTACCGCATGACCGTTCATCTGTTTGGGGCAACTTCATCGCCCTGTTGCGCTAGCTAGCTTCTCAGGCAGACT
>NW_008751797.1:1007513-1018381 GCF_000715545.1 Opisthorchis viverrini
GCTTGTTTCACAAACGAAATAAAACTACTGAAATCCACAATATCTTCTAACGCTTGTAGGCCCCCTCGATTACCGAGTCAACTACGACGACTCTCCCCAATTATCCACCAAGGTATTTTGCGTGTTGGGAGACGCCCTAGATGGGCTCCAGTGCCTTTCGATATGAGACATCCAGTAATTCTCCCAAGTCATCATTTCGTAACCAGGCTCCTCGTCCAGCATACCCATATACTGAACGGCCATGTTGGAACTTTGCATGTCCTTAATGCGCTACGAGAAAAATATCGGGTTGTCAAAGGTCAAGCAGTCGTTCGGAGTGTTCTATATTCTTGTTTTCACTGCAAACGCTGGCATTCTCAACCTGAAGTACAAATTATGGCTCCAATTCCTGAGGATAGAATGTTCACTCATGAAGCACCTTTCGCGGCGACTGGTATTGATTATTTCGGACCTTTGTTGGTAAAGCGAGGTCGTAGGGTTGAATAATGTTACGGATGTATTTTTACTTGCTTGACAATACGTGCTGTGCACATTGAGGTGGCCTGTTCTCTCGAAACGGACTCATTTTTGTGCGCCTTTTCCAGGTTTACTGCTCGGCGAAGATATCCAATTTGTATTTACATTGATAATGGCACTAATTTCCGTGGTGCTGAAGTTGAGCTCAGACACAGCCTACAATGGATGAACCAGGAGAAAGTGTCCAAAGCTCCTATACAACGAGGATGTGATTGGATTTTTACTCCACCAAAGGCTAGCCACAGGGTGGGGCGTCTGGGAAAGAATGATACGATCTATTCGGAGGATACTGAGATCGTTACTTGGTGATCAACTGGAAACCGATGAAGTTCTTATGACTGTGCTTACCGAAGTGGAGAGAATCATTAATGATCGACCTCTGACGAAGTTATCAGATGACCCTCTCGACCTTGGGGCACTTACTCCTAATCACCTCCTGTTACTCCAGGGTAACCCTTCAGTCTAAAGCTCACCTGGATCGAACATTAAGCTAACTCGACGATGGCGCCAGGCACAACAGTTGGCTGATACTTTCTGGGTCCGGTGAATAAAGGAATACTTACCCACGCTGCATCAAAGACACAAATGGGTGGGATCTGGCCGGGATCCTAAGGTGAGGGATTTGGTTCTCTAAGTCGGTCCGTCCGTAACTAAAATTTCCTGGCCAAAGGGATTTATACAAAGGGTTACGCCAGGAAAGGATGGACGAGTTCGTGACGTCATGGTTCGAACGGTGACAAGACTCTTGAAGAGAGATGTTCGATATTTGTGTCTCATCGAACAAACCATTGAAGATCAAAGTCCACCCTTGATCCCGCGGGATTGTTAATTACGTGACGTAATTATTTGTTTCCCTATTCCTCAGGCTAGTTCATCACCCTTCCTTGACTACTCAATTTTCAAGACTGAACCGTTCTATTTTATACAAAGCTGACTCCAACTCGACCATTTCTATAGACGATTTGTTTACATTTATTTCCGGACTTGTTGAAATTTTGTCCTACTTTGAACTGAACAACAATTTTCTCGCTTAATTTGTCCTTCGTGTGCCATCCCGTGTTGCTAGCTGCCAAAGGTTCAATCTAGCCGTGAGCCTTTCCTTAATTCTCCTTACGATTTGCTGTTAATTTCCTATAGAACCACGGTCTACCTGTCTGTACTGTCTGCCCAAGTCCAATTCAATATATTGTTCACTGCACAATTGCGACTACTGAACAAACGCAGCTGAAGTTAGTAGAATTCGGTTTCGCCGCAATTATTACTGACCGTCCGTTGGTGAATTAGACTACACGTTACCTGTCAGATAGGATCATGCGTTTAGGCTAAGTAACCTATTCCTTGCTTGAGATCACGGCCTTAGCACAGGATCGTACACCACTCGTTACTGCCAAAAGCCAATCATCTTCGGGCTATCAGCGCCAGTGAGTGACCGCGTCTGACTTGTGTAAATGAATTATGGCTCAGGGATGAAAATTCACACGCCGCCATCTAGTCCCTGGCTATAATATTCAACACTCTGAAAGGGAGAAATCAAGGGGGCGGTGGCTGTGACGTCTATTCCAACTCGGAGTTTCGGGCAATCCCCATTGATGGTTCTACCCCTAAAGTGCTTCCACAAACTATCTGGATCTCTACGGAACAGAACAAGAGACATGTGCTTATAGGTTCTATCTATCTACCACTAGCCCAGCCTCTATTACTAACTTGTCCTGCCAATGCCCTTCCTAATTTGTCTAAACTTATGCTGTGAGACTTCAACCTACCGGATATTATCTGGAAACCTAATGCATGCTCCACTCGTTACGCCTCGCTGTTTTCCTAGCTCACTGTAGACGGTTGGTCCATAATTATACGTAGCCCATCTCGTGGCATACATATCCTAGACCCAATATTATCAAACAGTGGCTATCTGAATACAAATGCATTTGGTCCACGCTTCCGAGGAGGTGATCACTGCAGTGTCACTTGCTACGCAGCCATTTGAGACCTAACCGTTCCCCTGAGTCATTATTTATTTTACCTCCCCGTTCAAGATATTTACACTTTTTTCATCTACACTGGCTTCATGCGACTTGGGCAACTTCCTCTCGCGTGTGTGCAATCTACCGAGACCGTCTTACTTTCCTTCACCTTGTTTGTCACATAAAAGGTTTTCACTCTGGTATTCCTCACCGTAGAGTTGAAAAAAACCTAGAATGCAAAAATACACCTGGTTGTCAGACAATGTCAGAATCTGCACAAATTCTCATTTTTAGTTCCCTTGAGTAAATTCTCAGCTGACCGAGATTCAGCGGCGGGAGAGGACACTGTCCTCGGAACTTCTTATTACTCCAAATTACTCAACCGATAGTCATTTAGGCGCTGCACCTCGACAAGCTACTCAGTTGTTTTCTTTGCGTTCCACCGTGATTGCCTCATCACCGATGTTGGCAGCATAACAGCCATCTAAACGCTCAATTCGCTGACTACCACTTGTCCCTTCTTTTAAACCTTAAACTCATACCCGTTGCCGTATATTTCACAACTCCTAACTCACAGGATGGCCTCGCGTCTCTGAGCAACGTGAGAACCCCCATGGTAAATGCTTCTGCCCTTCTGAAATTTAAGGGCTCGGTCACGCCTTCCGCTCCGTGATCTGAGGCAAGGCGGTCAAAACATCGGAATGCTTGTCTTAAATCTTTTTGCTCACTCGATATACTATGAAAACGTTTTCTCTCGGCGAAAACAATATATATCACAACCATATTTCAAATCCGGATTTAGGCAAACTACTTCGAACTACAAATGGATCCAACATACCTACATTTCAATGAGAACTTTTGAACGTCTGGTCAAAGGTCCAATAACAAATATTTTTTGGCTACAAATGCCACAGACGACAAACAGTGATGATTTCTGTCCCAGGGATCCGCCAGTGGTTGCCAGCTCTATTTCTTTGAGACCATTAAAGCAACGTACGACGCTGGAGGCTCCACTGTAATAGTTTACTTGGATATCTGAAAAGCTCTTTAACAGGTCCCTCATGCATAATTTCTACATGAGCTCAGTACTTTGGGCGCCAGCGGAACCTTATTTCAGTGGGTCGCGTGTTACATATCCGACAGGAGAAAATGAACACAAATTGTAAACTAAAATATCTCCACTATCGATCACCAGTAAAGTCATTCAAAGGGGCTTGCTGCAATCCATGCCCTTCCTACTATATGACTACGACGCATTGGACGCCGTTCCATGGTAAGACCTTCCTCATTATAGATGAGATAAGAACTGTGTGCACATTTCCTCCCACTGTCTAAGTGGCTTCATCGCACCAGACTCAGTAAGGGGTGGAATCATTGACTCGTTGGTTAAATGTCTCTGGCTTAAGCTTATCTTCCTTGGAATCCCAAATAACACCCTGCTAATGCCCAGCACCGGCGGATGCATTCACAATCAGTGGCAACTCTGCCACTCGTTCCATAAACAATAAAAAGCTTGGTCCATGGTCTTCCAACTATGTTCAGTTTCTGGTTAGGCAAGTGCGTCTGCTCGTCTTAACGCGCCCGTAGCTGGAGCAGTCTTCCCAAACAGCTGCGAAATAACACATGCCACTATACTTTTTTGCGATCCGTGGGTAAATTCCTCATTTGCGAAACTGCTGCCTTCTTACTTAATGCTCACCCACCCTCAATCTCATCAACGAATCAGGCCCACTGCGGATTTGAGTTCAGCGACGATGCAGTAAGTGGGCAAATGAAAGATACAGTTGTGAAATCCTGCTATCCCCTTGACTTACCGCAATCTGCGGTAGTGTGGCAAATGCGTGCTTGTTTTGAGTATTTGTTACAGGCTTGGGTTCCCCACAGACAAATTATGCCCATCCTAACCAAGTCCATACCCTGAATTACTTTATAAACTCTATCTGATGAGTGGTGTTCTGTTTAGCCTCGCTCTAATTAAGCATAAACGAAGTCAACGTTTCTTCATCATAAGGGTGCATTATACGCGCATGTAAACAATGAATAGCCCATTTGATGGTGTGCTCCACAGCTACCAGACACATACGACATTGTGGTAGGCCTCTAATCGACAGGGTAGCCAAACCAACTCTCTGTCGCCGTTTGGCCATTGTGCGCTCGATCGAAATATTTTATTTCTATTCCCGTTGTCTCTTTGGGAGCTGCCATTTTAACTTACTCCTCCGTGACCTGCCATTAGCGGCGTCTATTTAGTTGCCCAACTTGACGGAGCTTGTACCCGGCCCAGCTTTCCCCTCCCCTCCCGAAAAGAAATATCAGGTGGCTGCAGTACTTTATCAATACACAAGCCGCCTTTATGACTTCCTGCTGGTGTCCCACTGCGCAGATCTGGTAGCATGCACGAGGGATGGAAACCTTGTGCATTGGTCGGGAACGTCCTGCAGAGTGGGTCACTCCGTTACGGGGGCCCGCTAGCCGCACAATGCTCTTAGCTGCAAAACTGTTAGGATTGAAGTGAAACATTATGGGCCAGGATGTTGCATTTTGTTGCGTATGTGCTCAAACCGAAAACCACTTCAATATTCCCTCATATATCTGCAGCTCATTGAATTTCATTGACCACTGCGGTGATCGTACCCCTGGCGGAAAAGCCCGGTGAAATAATTTTACAGCATCGCGAAGACCCCGAAATGCCTAAATGGGGCTCAAAAGTTTGGGCTGGTACTCTGTACCCAGCAGCTTGATTGCCTCAGTCCGTGAGAACACTTCATAGCTTTCGAAAATTCCATTCGTGTGCGAATACTGACAGCTCTCTGTTAAGTGATATGCTCCATGGTTCATTTATGTACCCGCCACTTCTCCAGTGGCACGGGTGCATCGCCCATCGCCGAGAGCCTGGTCTGAGTCTGGTCTTTAATTCAGGAAGTAAATGATAAACCACTGTTGTTTTCCGTTTGTTGCTGCTGGTGTTGGACTCGTCCCGGTTGTGTTGTTTATTCGGCAACTTTATAATCAGTATATGGTTCAAAATAACCCTCCGTCTGTCAAAAAATCCTTTTGAAAAAATACATTGGATAACCTGAAGATACTCTGCGAAATCCACGGCTTACATCGACGGATAAATCTGTGGCCACCTTGTTCATAATCAGGGTTGCACCTCGCCAAAGTCCACCCGGACAACTAAGCGAAACACTACCTACTCACTGCTCACAGGAGTGTACACATACAAAAAAACATACACACAGAGAGTCCTTACCCTCCAGTGCCAGTATATATGGTTAGCACCTTAAGGTATTTTGCCACACAGAACGTGCTTATTGGAGCGATGGCAATGCACCCGGGACCAGTGGCCACTTCTTTTACATTCAATTTTCTTCCTAGATTGTCCAACTCATGCAGTAGCTTCCAGGAAATCTAGTTCAGGACCTCAGAAATTCTACTTCCGTTAGTTTTGATTTACCTTGCTACATCACCCCTCTGCGTATTTCCACTGATTCGTCCTTTCTCTGCATGTACTGACAAGCTTAACCAATCTTTGATCGCCAAGCTACGATGTACAATAGTGTTCCAATCCTATATCGCTCACTTGTCATCACTAATTTAATCATGGTAAACATTGCTTTTTCTATTTATGGACTTAATCCGGTCTTTTACCTCCTATAACTCACCATGTCTTACCGATCTCATCTCACTTTCTCTTCTCTTACTTTCACTCTTCTTCTCGACTCTCGGCTAAACCATATCCGGACACTGTTTGGCCGTTTTCCACTCCACCGATCTGTGCTCTGTACCCAAAGTGCTCCCCATGAGGACCAACAAATATTTTGGATCTTACGCTGGCTTTGTTCCAACTCTGCGGACCCCCCTGGCCAAACCCCAAAAATCCAATGCTCACAAAATCGCACATCCCACCCCAATCATCTCAAATATTACGTCCTTCACGGTGCTGTTCAGGAACCGAAGTATGTCACTGCGATGATGTCATGGCACTGCCGTGCACAGATGGATAGCATATCCGAGTTCAATCGGGCTGGTCCCCGGTCTACACTCGAACGGTTCTCCAAATGAAGGAAAATCATCCGTGACCCTGAATTGGCCTGAGTCCATCTGTGTCAGTCCAGCTGCCACAGAAATGCGTATTCCTCCTCCGATCGTGGCAGCCTTGACCACCGTTACGGAGCTACTAATAAACCAGAGTATGTGAGTGCAATAATGGCATGGAACTACCATACTCATTGTGATTACACTCTCGCAACTATTTTCTTCATAATCTCGATCGCAACTTCTCGCCCACTCGAGCTTGTAATTGAGACTACGAGCAAATATTTCAGCTGGCCCAAACCGCCCCTAGGACGAATTCATTTTAACCCGATGAAACTTTCGTTCGAATTTTACCAACCTGGTTTTCTGCTGCAAATTTGGTTTGCCCCTTCCACAAGTTTAATTCCATGTACGGTGTTTGTTTGACCTTATGCGTCAGCACTATCTCCGCACTGAATCTTTACACCTGACGTCTCTACAACAGTGGCACTAGCTTCAGGTTAAACCATATTTTTTTTGGGACAAACTTGCCATTTGCTTCCACTTCGGATTATTCCATCTCCATATCCATCTTCGATTTTAGTGACTATGGCCAAGTACCCAACCGCCCAGGGTCACTCACTCATGGCCAGCAACGGTTCTCACATTTAGTTAATGCCAAACGGGGGGCGAGATGGCCCAAGTGGTTAGAGCGCGAATTTACTGCCCGGAAGGTCCGTGGTTCGAATCCGACCTCCGCCACTCGACTTCCCCTGTCTAGGCTTGGGCAACCTGGCAGTATCCCAGCCCTCGTGCTTCCTCCGGGTGGCATGGCAGCTAGGCACCGGAAGGGTGCTACAGCTGAACGCTTTAATGTCAAACGACTTAATTGTTGAACTAGTCGTAGTTCATGCCCATTGTCCCAGTTTTTCGGTTCCTGCAACAGCGAGGACTTTTCATGTAATAAGCATGCCTCGTTGGTTGTGCCCTCCTCCCCGTTGTGTTTTTGCCTGCCATGTTCAGGTTTTAGCGACCCGATGATGCATCAATCGACGTGTTACCAAAAAGTTGGTAAATAAGCCTACTATTCTTATTATTACTATTCACTTCCAGTTTTTGAACTCCCCCCGTCACCAAATAATTCCCTCACCTGCAACTACAAGCAAACTCTTTACCTGGCCCCAGCCACTTCGAGACACATACATACACTACCAAACCTTCCGTTTGGATTTGAAAATCTCCGTGACTTTGATTCTGTGGTCCCCACAAAATCGGCCATTTTGTCCGCAGTTAGCGTTACGTCCAAACCTTCTAAACACAATGTCCTATTTGGCCGCGTTTCACCGTGCTTAGAAAGCACAGCCTAGTGCCGTCACTATCAGTGACTTCGCTGTATAAGTACTTTACTTGACGGGATATGGAATGCTGTGCGCGGCTGGGTTCAGCTTATCTGAAATCAAATTTCACTGTTTCATACAACGTGCCAAAATGGCTAGTTAAGCAGATGGAGGCACCACGATACGTCATATATTATGCTGTATTAGGATGCTAGAACCCCTAATGTTATCATTCCGCAGCGCCGGCAATTTCAAGGTGACCGTATTGAAGTTCACAAACAGCTGAGTAGAGAAAAAACCGGTTTCATCAAGGAATAAGCCTATTCGTAGAGACAGCTCAGAGGTGAGTGGACATGTTAAGATGATGGACGAGAAAAATGCATGCGCCACATTAGGGAGTGTCCCTCGTCCGGGGGGTCAACTCCCGGAATAGCTTAGCAAATGTCTTCATTCGCGGCCTCTAAAAGCGGTTTCTATGCAACCGCCCTTTAATGTCTTCCTGGACCTTCTACAGGGTTAAACATTTAGGGTGGTTTAAGTTCATAATGTGTTCGGCTACTGTGCGTTGTGTGATGCTGGATGTTGATCCATAATGTTATCTGGTGTACCAACGTTGCACGCCTAATGCCTACAAATCCAGATGACATTTGCTTGTTCAGATGGACATGTAAAGGTTGTGACACTCCATGGAATACATCTTCTTTGTCTCGGATTGTCACCTAGATTTGAAACTGGATCTTGTTTTGAGATGATTGAATGGCTTGAAAGTGAAGGAAATCTACAAGAACACACTTTGTTATCTAACAATAGCCTGAGAATAAAGTGTTTTTCGTATCTGTTTTGAGGCGAGGAACAACGTTTTTATTACGTCTGCTTAAACGAAGAGACATTTGGTAACATGCCGTATCTCATAGAAGTTACGATGTGGGAGGATATGTTGCCCACCATGTTGGGTTTTTTACAACCGTCAATGATGTACGTATCTACAAAATCCTTAGGTGGTTCTCATTTACTGAGTTTGTTCGCATTAAATTTTAAACCAGCCCAACTGTCTTGCTATATTGTTAAAATTATTAAAACTAATAGATCCCGTCTTCACCACACAAATCAGGCGATTTCACTTGGTTTGAGAAGTAACATTAACCATACTTGGCTGAATATGAAGGGGGTTTTGCAATAATCAGACAACAAACAAGTTTTGCTTTATGCGTGTTGAATTCGGACAATAAAGAACAAAATGGGTGTGAATATGACAGCTAAAATAAGTCGCTGCACAAAACAGAAATTAAAAGTTCACTATTCCGCAGAAACTTGCGTGATATTCACTGCACAGTAGTCAGCGTGGAGACAAGTGCCACACACTACCAAGTGATTTTCTAGCTTTTACCCTGTAGATTACAAATTAGTTACCAGATACCTGTAATATTATTTGAGTATGCAAAGGCACAACCATTTGAACTAATTGCTTTCTTCCAGCGTCTTACTTTTTTGCGTGTGGCAATTAAGCCCAAAACTTGCAGAACTGCGCAAGCTCATAATTTTCATACCATAAGGAGTGTGACATGGTGACACCAGTCAAGCGGCCCTACTTGTTACACACATGGTCTGCTTAACACAGTGATTAGCATCACGCACATTCGTTTCGTTGCTCGGGGATAGAGTCTTTGCAGAGATATCTTCGGGTTTTGCTGCTGGCCTCAGCCTTGAAAATTGTTCGACCACATTATTTTACCAATAAAAGCATAAAAATCATCCAAAAGTTGCAGGACAATACAAATGAAACAGCGCAAATAGTGAAAAATATTCTAAAGCAAAATGCTGGTATTTTTGTTCATTATTGTCTATCGCTTTATTTACTAACCACTGGTGTGCACATTCCAGTAATCTGCACATCGTACATCCAGGGCCATGCCTAAGAGCACATTATCGCTCACATCAGCGACGATATCTCCGCTTTTTAGAGCTTGTTTCTCAGCGCTTTGTGTGACTTCTTACAAGTAGTGGCAGACAAGACTCTTCATTTTATCTTTTATTGATAAGTGGTCACTGTGAAGTGCGATTAGCTTGCAGTGTGATATAAGACAATTGACACATGCGTGACTAATGCAGAGGATTTGTGTGCAATCAGTTGGACATCTAGGCCACCGGTTGGCTGGTCGTTCACTCAAATTTTTTTAAATGCCAAAATCACCCGTTTCAGTGGAAATAGCTTAGAGCTATATTAGAATTGAGGGTTTCAGGAAAGTTTGGAAAATGAGTGGCGGACAACAATGTAATGTCCTCAAATGTAAGAACGATCTCGTAAGCCGTAGTTTGTAGGAAACCAAAATAGTGAAGTAAAAGATTGAGATGGTAGTGGAGTGCAGTTATTGAAGAAAGGTCAGAGGAAGACGGGTGATTTTCACTTTTGTTCCAAGACGCTGATTCCTCTCAGGCAGGTGGTGCGTCTTCGGGCAAGCAGCTCTGCAAGGAAAAGCTAGGTGGTTTTATTATTGTACGTATTAGGCTAGCTGACTAACTAGCTTGCACAAAAGCCAGAACCTGGACCCCGGTTGCGCGAATATATACGGTACAGAGGGTCAGAATGGTAGTCATGTTTATCAATGCACCACTATTCGAATACGTCGGGATGATTGCTATGCTATGATGTTGATTCAGTAATGCTAAGATACACGGGACATCATTAAAAAGAGGTTCATCCGTGATAGGCAATATAATCCTCAAATGAAAACTCAAATGAAAACGCCAGTTATGATGGGTATTTCGCAGTAGTCAATTTCCCCAGTCCAGTGCTTGGCTGAAACGATCAACTGGCGGCAAAAGGATTGCAGTGGCAGCCTTTTCTCCAGAACCACTGTCGGGTATGACCTAACCACAGGTGCGTGCGCATTAAAGGTATCCGTTTAACTGCGTGAGTGTCTAACTTCCTTTCCCATGCGTAATTTGGAAAGTTAGTGAGACTACAAGGCATTCCCGGCATTGCATGGCGGTCGTCACCTAATTAACAAAGCTGTAAAAGCCCGGAAAAAGACGCCCA
>NW_008751797.1:1018625-1116334 GCF_000715545.1 Opisthorchis viverrini
AAAACGATACGATGCCATACAGTCTACAGTTAGAAACTGAAACAACTATTTACTGATTTACTGGCAGAGGCTTGGCCCCATGCACCAAAGTTGCTGTGAGGTTTACGTTGGGTTCTTATCATCTGCGTTAAAAATTGTGATTATTCAGTTATCATACCATGATGAATCTTTTCCCCTTGGAGGCTTACAAAACAGTCTACTTAAGTCGACAAAACGTATTAGAGACTAGGACTGAAAAAACCAGCGCTAGCTAAGCAGGACAAGTCAGAATGGATCCATAGGCGATGTATACGCAATCCACCAAGGAATTATCGGTTTCTCGATCTCCTTCAAGAAACAGCTAATAAGCAAAGGGTAGAAAAACATTCTTCATTGCGTGAAGATAAACACTGAACAATTAACCAGGCTCAACAAATCACTTATCCAAACGTTTTTCTGAGAACTGTGTGTCATTATCAGTTAAGCAGGCTCAAGGCATATTGCTAAACGCAAGTCAAACGCGACAGATTGAGTAAGACCAAATTAAAAAGTCGACTAACAAGTTAAAAAGAACTATCAGGGGAACGGGCCATGAATCCACCGCCATTTTCTACAGAATACTAATTGCGAATACGGGTTTAATAGCTTGCACCACTTGCAAATTTTGGCACCTCTCTTAATGCCTTCAACCAGTAGGATGTCGACTGAACCAGAGATTCTCTACTATTGAGCTCAAGACTGCGAGAGTGAAAGTGTGGGAGGATAACTACAAGAGATACCGGTAGGATAACAACATTGCATCTGAAACACATCAAAACATCCGCTGAGTCCGTAGGATCCCTAACCTGTATTTCTTATTGGAAATTTATCCTCAACACAGAATAAAACTAATTTTGTGTACCGAATAAATCAACAGGCTGGGTATGTTGGAAATTCTGCGATCTCGGGCGGTTGGGATAAACGACTGGCACACAGAAAGAGCCTTGAAGTACGGTTAGTGTGGCTAAGACACACGCACTGAATCCAATAATCCAGTGCCTCAAAATAGCTACAAACGTTGATGAAAAAACGATGATGAAAAATTCGTCTGTTTGACCGTTGAAACTTAAGGCCTCAGGTTCAGCACTAACTGTACTGGTGGTGAGTCATTTTGTGCCTCTAAATGACCATTCTCTGAAATTTCAAGAAGCTCTCCGGTAAATAAAACATGACTAATTCACCATTTGAGAGCGCAGCTCATTCGAACAGGAAATTTATCTCTATCAGTGTTTGAAATGTACACAGAAATAGATTTTCGACATTGTGTAGGACTGCAGTTCTTGGTAGAAGTTGAAACGATGGTTTATGGAAGCAATGCCATTTTGAAGGGATGATCATACGGAACATCGAAAATGCTTTCACTTTTCGGAATTTGGATTTAATTTCGAATAGTATGATAAGGCTTCTAGAACAAAGCGTTGTTTTGTTGTTTTGGTTAGGAGGGCCTAGCTGCTAGAGGTGAAAATATAGGAGGATAAGGAGAAGACCCTACCTATTCTACAGAGCAAACCGGGCACGAAAACGGAAAAATCTGAAAGCTGTGTTAATTAAACTTAGCGGCAAAAGCTTACTTTAAAAATAATTGAAACAACTCAAGCAGTCAGACATAAATATAAAGGATCCCAGCATATTTCAAGTACCCTAAAAACTTGCTCAGTCATAGCGAATTTGGCAGCCTCCGAAAAACCTGCAGGGAGCAAACCAGGTTTAGCTGAAGAGAAACTCTACTGGGACAACTGGAAAGGAATAGTAATGATGGCTAATAATCAATGAGTGTAATTCTTCACATCCTGCTTCCTTGAGCCAATTATTTCATTTCATTCATTGGGACCCTAGGGGGTTCTGAGATTTTGGTTTTGAGATTAGTCTTCGCTGGTGCCCAAATTGAAAATACGGACCGTTTGGATGGCTAATTCATATATCATTTGGAGTTACAAGTAACCAGTATCATTTATTTGTTCACTCATCGCTATTTATTCACTTATTCATAACCCTATTCACAGTCTCATGTTCTGGCTGTTCTCAACTATGTCTGAAGATAGAACAGGTGGGTGTGACTAAGCAAATATAAATGGTGCCGGTGGTCGCTCCTCCTACTTCATTTTCGTGGCGGACATCAATGCATGTTCGTTTGATGAGAGCACTAAGACGCCAAGACTGTATTTGGCTGTTGCTCAGTAGTCATTCTATACAGGTGTGAACATGTAGTAGGCTTGACCGCATAGACAACGAATTGCTTTAGCACAAGCAGGCTCGAACTAACCATTGCAAACGTATTATACCAGCGAATTACGATCCATTTAAACTGGCTTGTTAAAATGCCGACCACTCTGGTCAATTGAGTACACTAAACAACGGGTGCGGTTGAATTTTTGACTGTTGTCGAAGTGACTGAAGGCTGGTGAGTGATACTTTAGAAAAGTAAGTAGCGAAAAATAGATGCAAAGAGATATCAATTGGGCTATAATTGGTTGTTTTAAAAAGGCTTCTAAAAGAGGATATATCCGCAGTTTGTTAGTGAAGCAGTCAACATGCTGAGCAGAATCTATTTATTAAGTTTAGATGTTGGACAATGAAATGACTATTGAATATCCTACTGCAGCCATTAAATTAATATTCAGAAAGCATTGTTGATATTCCCAAGGACACTTACAAGTAAAATTCATTAGGGAGGCGATAATACAATTATTTCCGCCTAGCACGTGATTAAGTTTGACTAGAATTTCCTGAGGTAATAGAGCAGTCTTGTATGTCACTCTGTGTGCATGTCATAGGTGATTTTTCCGCCAATGTACGTCACATCGTCAAACGGTAGACAACTCGGCTACAAATAATCTAGTGGTAGGCTGTACACTCACATATCCGTTTCATCACCTGCTGAAATATTTTGTTGTGTTACTTTTAGGAATGGAATTCATTACATTCAGTTTCAAGCGCCTTACTAAGCACCACAGCTTCAAGAAGTGTGTCTTAGCAACGACTGACCGATAAAATTTACAAACCTGCTTTTACAAGGTGCAGCTACGGTAACACCAGCGACTGAATCAGCTGATAAATTATCAAGGATCCTGCAGCTCACCCCTGTAAAGTGATAGTTTTTCGCTGAAAGGCGATGATGGGAGAAAATAGCAATACTGTAGTTTCAAGATTTGGTAAGTTGTCATATGGAACACGTCGAACAGCTGTAAGTATTCAAAGCAAAATATGTGTGGGCATTCTTATTGAAAATTTCAGATAAATTAATCACTCGAAATGAACGGTCTTTGGACGCGGTCATCACGACACAGTTGAAAGACCGGGTCGGCTAAAGCGTTCTGTATCCCCAAATTAGTCCTGAAGGCGCGTACTCAGATTGTGGGTGTTGTGCAAAATGAATATGTTCGAACCAGCGTATGTTTATTCAGCTCCTCCAATCATTTTACGTTTACCTCGTTGTTTACTATCCTCGAAGTATCAAGTAAGCCAAGACAGTGACGACAACCATGTTCTAGCACAATCTATCGCATTGCGGAGGGAAAGAATGTGAAGTACCGTTTAGAACACCCACCTTTTTTGCATCAGCTGCCTTGAGATGTGAAATTTTGATTTATTGGTCTAACTGGAATTACAGGCGCTGTTGGCAGAGTCGGTGATACTGCAACTTCATGCGCATTTCGGTCGAATTACTGGATACATTGCGGAAAATAACGTCTTACTTTATTTGAAACAGCCGTCTCATTTGTAGCTAATGGTACTGAAATCTATAAACGAAAATCTTGGGCTATTTGCACCGTCGGTGTATATATTTGAGCTCGTAATTCCTACATATTATTCGAGCATAACAATGGAAACAGAATACGCATCTTTTGTTCGCTACTTTCTTTATACTACTGAGAGACCATATATGTATGAAGGCCTCATTATATTGTTTTGAGTTCTCACCATATGCATATTCTTTCGAAAGTTCTGCCGGCTACTACTGGCCAGATGAAACTCTACTCAAGTAGTTGATAGAGCTAGTTCTTAGTAGCTGAACGTTGTCAAGACGGGACATATTCTAGTGCAGACGAAGCAGCAGAATTATCTTTTCTGGATGTAAATCCCCAATTTAAACAGAGGTCACTGCATACCTAACCTTATAAGGATTAACATATTGTCTTGAAAGTGTGCACTAGGTAGGCGACTAAAATCGATGTCTTCGTCATTTTCGGAGGCAAGAAAACTAGCGTTGTTAGAATGCAAAACCTCTGTCATGCCTAACGGTTACCGACAATACTGACAGCTAAGATAAATGGTCGTTCAGTGTGTGCCTAGTGGTCAGCGCGTTCAGTTTTGCAGAGGCGTGTAACACGTATTAGGTAAAGGTCATAATTTTATTTGTTACCGTACTATATAGTAATTTTGCCTTCCAGTTTCGACTGGCTAGTGGTCAATTATGGAGAACAGTAGAACCAAAATCGCTGGGAGGGCCTGAGCACATGTGTTTGATATCGCTACATTGTCTCCAAAAATAAGATTCGATAAGGTGCTTTTCATCACCTCTAATAAAGTTCCACAAACATTTCTTTAATATCTGTTGGTCGGACTGAAGGCATCTCAAGCTGTCATATGCCTACCACGCAACAAGGAAAACGGTTAAATAAATGGATTTTAACTGACAATGCAGTTACCAACCAGTATTTTATCAGAAACTCACTTGCTCTCAAATCAACCTCATGCTAACCAGTGGGTTGCTGGGCGTTGGTAAGGTTGGGTTTCTAGATGATAAAAAACTTCACGCAGAGAATTCGGTACCTAGTAGTTAAGTACATATTTTAATGTTTTATGTTTTTCCCGTAAGTTTACAGTTGTGCATGACAGAGACAAGGTACATGACCGAGCAAGACAGGGTTGAAAGAAACCTGTCTTTAACTTGAAGCTATATACATGGTGGGTGTGTTTGAACTTGTTCGCAGAATATCGAAATTTGAGTTGTTCCGTTTGATGAATCAGCCAGTTGACGGGATTGTCAAGGTTTTTCGCAAGGTTAGTTGCCAGTACACAAATCCAGAAAATCCATTACTGTACGGCGTGCTTCATTGACCATTTGACGTTGGATCCAATCGGTCCGCAGACGGCATGGTGCAGATTCAAAAGCATCGAGGTAAAACATTCGGCATAATTCCGTTTACTTAGAATCAGTGACCAGGAAACAAGTCAAACGAACCATCAAGACACCATTTATCGAGTGAATTGCATCATAATTTTTTATTTTTCACTGTAGTATTATACCATATATTATTTACAATATATATCGTGACGGAAAATTACTTTGCCATATTACTGACCTAGCTGTGATAAACGACACTGGCCTAATCCAGTTCCTTATATTTAACACCAAACGGAGGCAATGGTAACAGCAATCAAACCTTACTGGCCGTTACAGCCGTCATTCCCTGGATTTGAAGTAATTATACTCTATGCATATTGTGCTGTTTATGATCTTCGGAACTATATGAAGGCTTTATCTGATGCATATTCGATTGGCCGCTGCTGCTTTTATTGTTACGGATCTTTTAACACTGACACTCCAGTTGATCTCGTCAGTGATTCCGAACTGCTATGCAACGTGTTCCATAGAGTAGGCTGAAGCTACTGGGGCAATTTCCACTCGGGCAGGTCACAAAACATAGGGTGTCACGAGAACTCGCCAAGTAACATTTGAAAACTTCACACAAACTTGAGCCAAACGACAAATATTGGTGCGGTTTGATGCCAATATAAATATGCAATATTTGCGGGATTTGCTACGAGGAAGAAAAAAAGGTCATTTCGGGATGCATCTGTGTTGGAATCGAGTTTCCTATCAACGTTTACCATGCACAAAAAGTTTGTTAGCTGCGCTTCATTCAAAGCTATCGTTCATCGTTCAGATTGTTACAGAAGTGACAGTCAGACATATGTCATGAAGGTGGACTGTTTAATTTCTTTCTGTGCAAACATTAAAAACAACATGCATGCACTTGATTATTCTGAAGGGGGCGTTGTCACTAGTCTTGCAAGAGTCGTTTTGGATAATACTCTGCTACACTTTCTGAGCGATTCTGTCTCGTTGCACCGAAGAATTTTCTAGAAATACTTCAAGATGAGTGATAAATGACATGGTTCAGGTCAGCTAAAGGAACGTGGGGTGTACCAGCATTGGGTTTAGTCAACTGGGCGCAATCATTCATAATAGGTTTGCTGACGTATGAACGACAAACATTTGGACATAGATTTTGGCGGACATTGTTAATATGTCGAAACACAAGAAGATTAATTTAAAACAAACAGTCAACTTATTGATTAGAGAGCACTATCGTGGCACCGTCCAACCGATTAGAACAGATTAAACACACGTGGTGAGTCAGCCCCATGAAGAACATAATCACTAATTTAACTGAGTTCGAGATTAGATGTCTTCATACGATTACTTTATTGGATTGTGTGGTTCCAATGGCTCCAGCTTGATTGATGGCCTTTAACTTTGTCAGTGTTCTTATGCTGTGGTAGTTATTTCGTCATATACATATACACAAAAGAAAATTCATTCGGTAGAAAAAGTTCACCTTCGAGTTGCATCAGGACGTCAAACTTTGCCATGAAATGAACAAACTAATTTTCGCTGAACTTGACAGGACAGATAATTTGGAACGTGTTTCACAGGGAGTACTGAAATGACTCAACCTAGTAGGTAAGGACTGGGCTTGTGTTAGGCAGAATATGAATTTGGACCCCTCCCACGCACAAATTTGCGTCAGTCGAAGGCTTATCAATAAAGAATTTTCTCTAGTCAGACAAGGTTGGTATGCCGGGTCGGTATGCCAGAACAAGTTTCATTAAGTCTTTATATTCCTATAAAGCAAGGTTCTGCCAATCTCAGAATCGTATTGACTAGAGCCAACATTAACAATTAGAAATTTATGCCCCTGTTAAATATATACAATCCAATACCGTGTCTATGAACAGGCTAGCTGGGTCATAATTCGATAATTATACGCTTTGCATCTTAATCCAAATCTATTGTAACTAACTGTTATGTCGGGAAACTGTCGTAATATCAAAACCCGTATCGATCAGCAATCGAATTGTGCTTGTGTTTGATTTGATTGCGATATAATTGCGACGAGCATTGACCCGGTAATTATGGTGGCAAGTATTCCGTTAAACCGGCGTTCTGACCAACTCCGTATGTCTAATGACCCAGGTTTGACTGAGTATTCGACTAGCTTCCGGTGTCCGGCATGGGCTTTTCTTTTGTCGATGTCGAACACACACTAACAGTTCTTAAGGACACAAGTGAACAAAATCTCATTCGCCGCATGATCAGTATGTCGATGGGGTCTTCGCTCCGTTCGAATTCGCCCTTATGAGAGGTTGCCTCGAAGTCGTCTTGGCAATACTTAAAGCAGGACTGGGTGATTGTTGCTCTGAAATGGCCATGCTCTGCTTGAGCGTCAAGAAGCGCTGGTACCCATCAGTAATGAACTGCAGCGTTGTTTCTGGAGATGTTTCGGTTTTGTTCCACATCAACTGACTGGAGGCCACATATGACAATGAAACACTCGATCTGGTCCCCCCTCGTAGATAACTTGAATTGTTCGCATTCATGATTGACTCTTAAGGCATAAGTGATGCAGTCTTTGGATCCCTTTTTTTGCCACTTTCATATAGTGATAGCGATTTGTAAACAAAAACGACCGCCCATCGAAAAGTGTCATCAAAAGGGCGTTCATTGCAGGCGAGGGGTGGTTGGTACTCTCTACTCAAGAAAGTCTTCCAAAATCGCCAATACTGTCAATTCGTTGAAATTAATATTATTATTAGTATTATCGAAGCATTGCACTCATTTTGTGCGTAACATGCTGTTTTTCTTACTGCTCAGAATGGGGTAACCCTCTTCCTATATTTCTTTTCAATGAAAACGAAATTTTGATGGGTTCCCGCTGATTAAGCATATTTTGGTAGTGTTAAAATAGGCAGACCATGTGCTCCTGATTTGAGATTTCAAGCTTGAATACCAGAAAACAGTTGAGAAACTGACGGGTTATATCCCTGAGTTTGGCTCGAGCTGCTATCCATAGGGATTGGAAATTATGCTTTTCGGCTGGGTATTTCTCACGCTATGTGGAGCAGCTGTACTCAAGTTTGGTAGAAACGGTAATATATTTAGGAAAGTATTTTTGCACCAGCGACAATTCTCACGGAATAAGTACTTACTCCGGTAGAGCCAGGTATAAACACATAAAGACTTGAGGCCTTGAATACGTCACATTAGGGATGATGAAAAAGTCGTTTGCATGTGATATGCTTCTATTTAGGTGCAACCATTAGGCCGTCAGGATAGAAGATAACAATGGAGTAACCACCTTTATTGTGTTCCTTAAATCCTATAGAGGTTCCCCATGTACGACGAGCGAATTAGTGTGCAAGTGGTTATTTGGGAAAAAAGTCTACAACTGGTGTTCTCAGTGACCATTTAGGGCCATCGACGGTAGCTCTGGCAGTATATCGAAATAATGGTGCTTTTACTGTTGGTTTATCAGATGATAGCTGAGTTGTACGCCAACCAGCTTGAAAAAGTTGTCTCCAGTCGAGGAGACAACATCGGTGCGTATTACCAGCTGAGCAGAAACTGAGAAAGAAACATTTCCAAGCCGACTGTGTGTCACCCAATGCAATGCACAAGTGTGTCAGTACTAAAGTTACCGCGGTCAACACGAGTGTTGTGGGCCTGGAGGGCTTAGTAGCTCCGCCTGTACAAGGTAAGTCAACTAGCTTTTCTGGAGCGAACGTAGTTGGCGAGTGTGCAAAGTGTGCGTGGGAGCCATGACTCGATAAAGGCTCTTGAACCACGTCGGTTGCAAGCAGCCGATCCATTATGCGTTGAACATACGAGAGAGGATTCTGTTTAGGCCAACCCCTTTGTATGCTTCCTAATTTTTGGAAATATATTTCGTCGCACATACTGAAACAAAATCGTCCTGAAAATTCACGTGGTTATTATATCTGCTCGGTTGTTGCGCGAGTTTTTGAATGGTTCTATGCGCCAACTAATCAATCACTCTTATCGCAATTCAGACAGTCTACATTGTTGATTTTCGAAGTACTTTACGAGTAAATTTCGTAAAGATACTTGAAAAATGTAATAACACTTGATGTTGGCTCCCGAAGGTTAAGAAAAAGCCTGGCACATTTTACAGCAGTTGAGGTAAACGCAGGTGTTAGATTAAATGGTTAAAACGTGTAAACTACGCTATTCTGTCTCCTTTTTCACTTCTGGTTCACATTTGGACTTCATACAGAACTGAGAGAATATATAATTGCACTATTGACATCCAGTTTTCAAACCATAAACTCGAATGAATTTAATTACAGAAGAATATAAGTGAACAACTTATTGCGTCGCTGATCTTATTTAACTTGTATGCAGTCGTCACTAGGTGAGCAAAATTGGACGAATGTGTCGCCATCGTACATACATCTTGGACTAAACAACTGACACATGGTTTCAACGATGGAGGAATTTTGAACTTGCTTTGAAAAACCAGAGGGGAGAAAATACCAAATTGCTTGTTAGAGTATCGTTTTTAGCAATCTTCGAATAGCTGTATCTGAACTCATCGGCTCGCTGTAAGTTCATATTTAGGTTCGCCGAGCTTTCTTGAATTTTTTTCTGACCAGCGTTCACATCAGTCTTATACTTGGTCACTTAGCTCGACTGTGTGGCACGAAGTTAAACGCTTTCAGTACCCGGTGGGGGTGGAATGCCTGTAAAAACATCTTGTTACTTCAGGTTGGCCTAAAGGACTGCACGGGTTCCAACACAAGGAAGCATGTCAGAGACTCACAAATCTCTACAGCACCAAAAGTTCAAGAATGGTGAAATATACTCAATTACATACCAGTTTGGTTTTGACGGGAGGCCCACATTGAATCCAGGTGAATTTCCCACTTATGATAGGAGAATAATTTTTAGGGATTCTGATTAAGCCGTTTCCGAAAGTCACTGACGATCTAGAACACCGTCTGATTAACGTGAAACAAAATGTATGTAATAAAATGATGCGTCATGTAGGAAACAGTAACCATGGTTTTTATACGGCTTTGACGTATTCAGGACAAATTCGTAAGAACCCATATTGTGTCATCCAGAAACCCCGAACACATACGTGGCCCCATTGTTAGACAGTGTATCTAACCTAACACTATTTACCACTTACGTTTTCACGCATTTCTTTATCTGAGCATCTTCCGTCCACCAGTTATCATCGTCTTCAAGACTTCATTTCTGACACATAGATTTACTACATCTCTATAGTTTGGTTTCCTGCAATTAAATCTTCCACTCTATACGCACTTTGCTATCCTATTTCATACTTATATTTAAGGCAACAGGCGCCGTAATCTTCATCTGCTTTGGTATCCAGTGTCAAACAACACTGTACCTGATGCACCGAAGTAGCCGTAGTATTTAGGAGGTCTGGACTGTGTACTGCGAAATCACCACCCAATATAACTGAATATTTATCCGAAATTTGGTTCGGCGGCGTCGCACTAAAATAACACCACGCATTCTTAATGTGTATTGATAGCCACAAATATCACAATCAGCCATGTTGACAAAGCATCAAGAGGTAATTGTTAGAACACGGGCATTTGGAGCACGTATATTCAGAATAATATGTCTGCAGTCATATACATTCAGTTCAGTGATAAATCGGGTGCTGATTTCCACCGACCCGGTTGACCTTGATTCCGAATAAGTTCGTCGCAGTAGGGATTGTTCTGTGGATCACAAGGTTGCCCTGTTGCATGCTTTGACAGCTCCAGTAGACTTTTCCTGGTAGTCGTACTCTTGCGAACTGGAATCGCCACTGATACTTCGACGGTGACAAGCAGAACCAAGAGCAGATGAGATGATAACATTGTTACGAATGGCAATCGAAAACGGCCTGCACCTTCGCCGAGGTTCGTTTATAAGTGCTCTGATGCGCTGAATGATGATTGGATTAGATTTAGGCCAAGTTGGTATCGAAACATGGATCCAATATACGTAGTGCTGATTGGCCATTATACTGTCCACCAATAAGCGCAGGGTCAGCAGACTTGCTGTGTACCGCCTCACATTTCCGTAGGAACAGTCACATCGTTATCATATTTCATTTTACCATCTGGATAGTACCTTATTTTGCATCGCCGCATCAAGGCAGAGTTATGGCAAAAAAACGTTAGCCAGCGGGTTGTGCAACTACGAGTAAACCTCTTACGTCGTCTCCAAGATAACCCCAGTAACCATTCTGTGCAAATGAATCTGAAATAAACTGAACATACATCAGTTATAAGCAGAATATTCGGAGAGAAATAGGACTTGAATATAATAAACTCAGGAGTGACCATTCAAACTACCAGACGCAATTCCGAAA
This sequence comes from Opisthorchis viverrini, assembly GCF_000715545.1. NCBI lineage: Eukaryota > Metazoa > Platyhelminthes > Trematoda > Opisthorchiida > Opisthorchiidae > Opisthorchis > Opisthorchis viverrini. Next base: position 1,030,067 of record NW_008751797.1, read on the forward strand.
AAGGCCGGAAGTGGTTCGACAAACTTCGAAGTAGATGAAAATTGGAGTTAATGAAAACTTAAATAGTAAAAGAGATGCATTCAGTTATCATAAAAGTGACGGCTTGATGTTCAAAGTAATACTTTAATCTTTTGCATGGTTTGGTTTAATAGGCATGGCCTAATCCTCACTGCGCAAGCAGAAGGTGTGCTTTCCCGCGAAAATATTGATTTTTTCGATTTTTTTCAAACTACCATCTAGTATGCTTGTTTGCTGTCAGAAAAAATGCCTAGTTTTGCATTTCTGCCAGCAATTCATATACTTGTTTGGATTGGTGACAGCCTATCTGTCACCAAAAGACAACATAATCTACAGCAAGGTAGACGGGCAAATTAAATGGTGCTCGAATCAAGTGAAAACTGTTTGTATGCCCGAAATACAGGAAAGTGTAAACTGTACAGTCAAGCAGTTTGAAGAAACTTACGGAGAACCACAAAGCAAAGTTCGTTACTTTGGTCGAACGTTTGACACGCAGAAACTGGAAGCTGGCCTTTACCATATTTCATGTGTTGATGTCACCAATGTAGTGGAACAAATGAAACTGATTTTGCATGACCTTCAGTTTTATCTCGACTGTGCGTCAGCACCTCGAGCTCTTACCCGGTTCGAACGGAAGCAAGCAGTGAAATTTTGTGTCAAACACATTCCGCTTCGCGCCTCTTGGATAAGGTATGTACCGCAGCTCAGAACGCTAGGATTCTTGCACACCAAATGCGGTGATACATCCGGTTTGCTTCCCTTCCTAAACGGTACATTGTTGCCAACACAAACATGGGATTTGATCTCGGTAACTTTCACTGTTCTTTGTGAGGACAAAACATTCAATTCAACTGTACATTTTTCTGGTAAGTTTGCTTGTTGTTCCCACAGAAGCAGATGATTGATGACCTTTTATGTTTTTCGGCGGGAAAACAATCATTATCATCATCATTGTCAGCTGTAATAACCGCGTACTTGTCCTACAGTGGTTGCAGCTGCCGTAGTTTCGTTCACCGATGATTTTGGGGGGGGGGTAGGTAGCTGCACATTGGGGGCGGGAGCTGATAAATTGGTACATAAATCCAGCACTGTCAGTGGGCCGTCAAGTGGGCGGGGGTTTGGAAAAGGAGCTATGCATTGAAGGCAATAGCTTGGATGCACGAGCGCCATTGAGGGCGCGACTGGACCGTACCTGACAATGTATCTAGCCACTGATGTGGCCCGTCCCGGGGTCCCCAACAAGGAAGACGGCAGTGACCAGCACAGCTGAGTTTGCTGGTAATGGTTTTCATACTTCGCTGCCAAGTGATTGTTTGATCGCCTCTGGCTCTCTGCAACCCTTCACGTGGTTGTGCGAAGAGATCCCTTCGAGGAAGTCGGTCGACTGGCATACGCAGCACGTGGCCAAACCAACCCAACCTGTGCAGTGTGATCAGTTCATCTATCGAGGGTGAGTTATTTCTCCCGAATACCCTTCGACGTACTTCTGCATTGCTGAAGTACCTATTTACCTTATGTATTCGATCCAAGAGAGGCATAACAAACGGTGAGGATAAAGTAAGTATGCACGTCTTGGAACAAGAATTAAACCCTATGGGTTCTGGATTTGGCCAGATGTTTCCGAAATAATCCTGAATATCCTCGTTATTGGATACTCTTATTGGATACTGCTGTACACCATCTTTAGTTGCGTTCTGCATCCTAGTTGACACCAAGAGTCAACCGATAGTATAAGGCTCAAGAAATATGTCGAGTTTCAAAAGCGACAGAAGTGGCTCATGTAAAACCAGAGGTTGGAAAAATGCACGTTCAGTACGAATTCTTTTGTGACCTCTGAATGAGAAAATGTTTTCCAGGATGGTCCGTTATATGTATTTTGTAAATCCTCATTTCACGCTGTGCAATCAATCCACTGGGCGGGAGGTATGAACTACCGAAGTGAAAAAAGTGCCTGGTCCACCAGTGTTGATAAGCACATCTTATATTCTCAGAAAACTGTTTCAAGGCAGTGACAAAATCACACACACTGCACTTAGTATGACTCAGTATGACCTGTCTGATGATCTAAGGGTAGAAACCCTAGTATATAACAAACCGTTTCACGTGGTGCTGCATAATCTTCATCAGCTAGAGGAAACACATGAGCAGCTACATAAGCAGCGTACTTCACTTATCATTATTCTCATTCTACAATTCGTCGTCCGGTACATTTATGACATGCTCATGAGCATAATCAAACCATCACATTATCAATACATTGAGCTTTTCACAACAGCCCAGTCGTCAGACATCTACACCTAAGTACCGGTCATAATCATCATTGACACTATTATGCCAGTAATACATGACGGCACCTAGCTGCCTGAAGGAAGAAAGTCCTAGTACAGATTGTGAATAAAAGGGAAGGGTGGAGACTTATTACCGGAAAATAAAGAATGTAAGGTGGCAGCTTCCACTCAACATTAACAGGAATAATATCACTAAAATACCCAGCTCATTCGATGAGTGTACCGATGACTTGTACCGACAGCTGACCTGGAGATTAGAGTGAACTCAAGACTTCAGAGGATAGGCATAAGCTACGCTGCGTCGCGTTTCCCAGTGAAGTCACCAGAAGAAGCAGATAAATCAATAAATGGTTTGCTATAGTTTGACCTCACAAAAATTTCTCGAAAGAATTCGGCCGTCTGCTTCATGCTTCAAATTCATGACAAGGAACTGTCTTGTGTGTTTTCTGCATTTAACTTATGAATGACACGAATTTTCACCGGCGCACTGATTCTGATAGGTTCAATTCAAACCACGATGTTGGTATATAACTGCATCCGCTTTCCTACGTTTTAACTGTACACTGATTAATTCCTCCTCTCTGTGCTTGGATGTCTAAGTATTGGCTCGTCCCAGAAGCTGTGAAACCACAGCTCGTCGTAAATAAAAGAAATTTATTCTCACATGTTTGTGTGGTCTTTCTCCCATTGGAAACTAAACAGTAAATCTACACAAAAATTAGGGTGCACCCTGACATGACAAAATTCACACGCGCTTAATTTAAGCTGGCCATGAACTCTAGGTGATTATCTCTCTAATCCGTCCGTTATCCTAAGTTAGGTGTGGTTGCTGAGCCTATGGGAGGCCAAATTGTGCAAACAAATTTTGTCTGTCGTGTGTCCACAGAAACATACCGCCCATAAGATCTTCAGTTGCTAGCTGACAGGATAGGGTGTAGTCGCCAAATTTTTTAGATAAATTATAGTGATTTCCGGGACTCGATGGGCTGACGGTTAGCGTTGCGTATTTATTCATGATTAGCTCTCGAACTACAAACTGTCTCTAGAACTGCGCATTGCCCCCCAGACAGTGGTGTCCTTGATGCATGGTTCTATCTTGGGCTTGTGACAGTTTATACCTCTTTCTACCATTCCATTTTAACAAGAAGACTCATTTTCAGCCAACTTGAAATCATTTTACTTCATTAGAGCATGGGGTTGATTAAAACAGCGTCACTTATTTTTTCGTTGTTCTGTGCAGCTAGGTTCGGTCGATAGATTTAAGAACTGCCGCGTGGACGTAACTGACTACAAAGTATCTAGGCAGGACGTAAATACGCAAAACAAAATCTCACCCCATAAATAACACATTTATTGTGAACCTAAATGGAAAATTTTACTAGTTGAAATCCACTAATCTGAGTTTTACAGGTCACCGTACACGCTGTAAAAGTGATAAAACGTGAACTACAACACGTTTGTCCTCGCCGATCGTAAACGCTACCCTGTGATTCATCAGCCAGACAGTGCAGCAGTCGGGTAAGGAGGAAGGCGCTTCTTCTATGAACCGAAAAAATTCTACCTGACGTCGGATTAACCATAATTTGAGAAGAAACTGGGTAAATGAGAAAGGGAGCTTCAAATAAGGACCACAAATTTGTATAGCAATGGTCCTTAGCCAGTCATATTAATTAACTTTACGCTTTTTGAGGTGGTTTTCCTGTGGTAAATTCTTATCTTGGAATGGATTTTTGGAGGAGTAGATAGTTCTTTTTTTGCTCCTGAGCCCTGCAGATGGATAAACTGATTCACGGACTACGCGTAATGATGCTGTTTCCGCCAGTCGATAAGTAAGAATAAAAATCCATCCCCACGTCTAGCGTTCGACCACCACTAGCGTTCACCACTGTCTGGTTTAAGGGTAGACAACGGAGTACTTAAATGTCACCCTTGGCGACAGCATCGTCTGTAACTGGAATCTAGGTTGAGATTTTTCTCCAGAAATTTGTCAGTCACTGCAATCATTGTATTTGGGCGGTCAGTTTAGTTCAGACAATACAATGTAATTAAATATCTAGTTGGCGTACCTTGTTTTAGATGTGAGTTACAGGTGGTATCGCTTAAATGTGTTCAGTTTCTACACATCTGTGCATTACATTGATCGGGTCTCGCATTCAAAAAGTAACACAGAATAAACAGTGTCTATATTGATCCAGATTGTAGTTGTGAGGGTAACTCCCAACCCACACCATAAGTCTTCATTTATTTATCATAGGCTATTTTAGGTTTACATCGGATTATTAAGTATTCTATAGTTCAGTTTACGAATGGGAATGCAAACTAAGATTACTGAGAACGACCACAAACTTTTCTCACGGCGAAGTCAAACGAAATCACATATTTGTATACAGAAAACATTCATTTGATGCCAGACTGACATTTCGTTCTTCAAGTAGGAGCATGGCGCATTTAACTTTCGCATGTTCTATATGAGTCATTTGGATTACAAACCACGCGCTGATTTTTGCACAAGTTAAACCGTTTATCAGTTTAATAAAGTTGTGCAGTCGACTCACCAGTATTTTAAATAAAAGTTTTCCACAGGCATCCAGTCATGTTTCAGTTCACACTAATTAGTCTGTACACTCTTCCATGAATGGGAGAACAGAACCGTTACTACCAGTTGTGAAATGATCTGAACGTGAATTTAAAGTTATTTCTTTCGTGTAATGCTGAATGTTATTTACCGGAAAGCGTAACGAATGCCCTGGTCTGGAAATAAAATGTAAAAAAAACTTTCAGTTGTTGCAATCCTCTGGTGGCTAGCTGCCATGCCACCCGAAAGAAGCACGAGGGCTGGGATACTGCCAGGCTGCCCAAGTCTAGACAGGGAAGGTCGAGAGTCGCGTTCAAACCACAATCCTTTTTAATAGTAAATTAGCGCTCGAACCACTTGAGCCATCTCGCCCAGTGTTGAGAAATAGGCCTTTTTTCATTCCATTCAATTGGAAGGACAAAATAAAGTGACGTTAGTGACATATACCCAACAGCACTGCAAATATTTTTGCAGGCGTGCTGAAACGATCGCCAATTGTCAGTACATTCAAACGAAAAAACGTGAATCTTTAATACAAGTAAATGAAGAAGAACAAAAATGATTAGAAAATACCGTGTTAAATGCAATTAGGGAATACACCGGGAACTGGATTTGATTCTATTCATACGATGCTCATGGGATACGAAGGCGGACACTTTAAAATTCGAAATGAATCAATAGCAGGGTAATCATTCTAGGTGAACTCACTTTTTGAAATTAATTAAATGCTACAGGTCTAGGTACTTATTTTTTCATTCATCTTTGTTAACCATTTCCCTCAGCAACACAATAAAGTACGTGGAAACTCCAAATACCCACTGCTGAAAGTTCTTTATGTGTAAAAATTCCCACCTGGTAGTTTTTAAATTATTGTGATTCCAGCTGGTCTTTGATACAGTTGCCTTTTTCACTCATTCATTGAACAGGAAGCCTCTATTAATGGTTAGAAAATTGCTTCACCAATTTAGTAACCCTCCATCATGATGTCATAATTTGGCAATGATATGAATATTTTCCGACGCACCCTGCATCTGTTTTGAGGAGCTCCGTTCGCTGATGTCATTCGTAACGGTTCATGTGGGGATCTTTTACATTTTAACATTTCAATCAGTGTTAGCACTTGAGAACCAAAAACCCAGATGCTCGACAAATCTACATAATGTCTGCTAAGCCGCATCTCATGGTTCACTGTCTGTTCTGGGTTGCACGTTTCCAGTAGCCAGAAGCCCATGGAAGCATTTGAGGTTATTTAAGGGTGTGAATATAAGCTGAAAATAAATAATTATATTGGACTGTTTGGCATCATTTGATGTCTTCATTTCATTTGATGCAAATGGTTTGAACTGTCCTGGGGCTTAATTTTCGATGCAGCTGGGTCAGCTCAAGATGATAGCGCTGGTGACATAAGTCACCTCTTTAGGACCGTCCAAGTATAAATCCATGCAGATAAATAGGGTGGTCGTCGTTACATAGTTAAACCACGCGCTTGAGTACGGGAATGTGTTTTGTTTGATTCCAAGTGGTACGTCTCCGTAAGATGGGTTGAACTATGGATCTACCCTTGCTGAAGAAAACTTCTAGTACAGAGGAGCTTTCTTCGGTAAGTCTCATTTTGTAGCAGTTGTTTCACCGCACAATGCACTTTGGAGTCAAGTTGTCTTATGGTCTGTGCCACTGCTTCGGACTATATTCTCGGAATTAACGTTCACCTATGATCGACCGCTGCTTATTATTTTTAGAAGTGGGCACTAAATGAAATTTCTTCTTTTCGTTTACAAAATAGAGCCGGTCGTTTCCAGAATCTCACAAGAAATAAGTAATCCTACCGCAGTGAATGATCGAATGGGATTAGACCTATTTTTCTCCGGGCCACGAACACTGAGCTACCTGCTAGATACGCAAATCCCTAGTGTTGAGTGTTCCTGGAACGATCTACAGGATAATCAAAGTACGACGGAGCTAAATTGGATGCAACTGAATGGGGAAATTGGTTATGAAGTTAGCAAACATGATTCAGGCAGCAGCTTGCTAACGGTACACAACTTTTCTGAGGCCATTTCGACAAACACTTTTCGCTGCACCTCGTGGGCGGAAGAACGATGTTTCTCGAAACTGTGGATATTCAGTCAAGTGCGTAAGTGTCGTTAACATCTATTTATACAGGTGCTGCAATTTGCATTTTATCTACTACCTCGTTGGTGACCAACATGGAAACGATTAATCACAGATGCTGTGGTATAAGAATTTCGACCAGATTTTACCGCGAGCGTATTGTGAATCCCCGGCCTGATAAGAAGGTAAAAATCCACCGAGAAAACGCAGATTAAACAGTTATTTCTATTTAGAGGTTTGGATAACATAGTACGAAAAAGGATGCTGGTAGATATCAGCATTGCATATTGGCTCGTCGGTTACAGACAGACGGGATTCATCGCGAATTAAAATGGTTGACCACACGACCATAGATTGTATTAGCTGGTGAAGTAGGAAAGACGGTGCTCTTTTGCATCATCAAGTATGAGTCATCCTGAGGAAATTAAAAAAGCTGCTACCCTTCCCGCAGAGGACGTCTTGTTGGATCTACTCCAACAACCTTAGCGAGCCTTAAGGTAGCTGATCCTCGAAGGCTTAGACGAAATTCATTTGACGGCCTGTGACAAGTCTGCTAAAGCATAACCTGTAGGTGGTGAAAACGCCGGGCACAAATGAATTTGGGTCTCTCAAAGTAGATTGGATTTACTCACACAAACAGTTGGAACAAAGCTAATATCCCATGAGTTTGTGCAAAACACGCTTATAGAAGCGAGCTTAGCAGGCATGAAATTTTTTTCTGATAGAGCGTTCAACGGATATTGACGCAACAATCAGCCTACACACCAGAGCAGACATTAAGTGCGTTCCAATTAAGCGCCCTCAACTCAACTCAACTCAACTTAACTCAACTCAACTCAACTCAACTCAGGGGTGACTGTTTCTTTCAGTCAAGGAGGATTATCTCTGCAGCCGAGCCATTTTGTGCATATTGGTTCAAGGGTAACCGTGCTGAAAGTTACGTTGGCTGTAATTGTAGGTTCTTCGCCAGCGGGATAGTGGGTACACTTGATGTTTTTAGGATATTGCGTATAATAGAGGGAAAAAATACTGCAGTTTTCTTCAAGCAGGTTTCTCTTTGTCACAAGTAGTCGAACTGATCTCACATCGACATCTACTGGCATTCTTTGGTACCAAAGTAAGGTAGTTTTTCAAGAAACGGCTTTAGTCGGTTCATATAAACCAAATTAACATCGCATTTTTGCGTCCCGTCTAGAGGCAGTTCCTTCATGCTGCATGCTGCGAAATGCACTGTAATAGTGACTTCAACATTGGGGAGGTAATGTAGATTTGTGGGTGAGTAAAGTACCAAGCTTTATGTGGTTTTATGTTCAACCCGTTGTTTTCAAACTGGCGACCATAGGTCTTTGTGCTGCTGGCCATCACAAGCAAGCGGACGCTATGCTCAAGGGTGATTTTAAGGGATGATATTCCCAGTGTTCGTCACAAACACAGGATGCGTTTGTTTCTACTTTACTAGGGTTTATTAATCCCGAAACGATTTCTACTTGAGCACATCACAGATCCATTTTCACTACAATGCAAGTCACTCATTCATTAAGCTAAGCACAGAGAGGTGGCTTGTCTACGAACAATGCTAATGATTCCGGTCAGGTTGAAACGAATGTCTGGTGCAATTCTTGTTATTGCTGGATAGGTTTCTCGAAGAAAGCCTCCATAGTTTGCTCATGCAAGCGCTGGACGAAAACCGACAGGAAGGCTGATTGGAGCATTTATCTCTCCTAGAATTGGTCGGCCTCTTCTGCTCTGTTGATGCTATGATTTGATTCTTTTGGTTTGTCTCTTTCACATCCACGTAGGACCCGGAAGGGGTGGATATACTTGGAACCCGGTGACAATGTTCATCATATCTTTAACTGGTGGAACGACGTATCCATCAATTTTTATATAGAATATGTGGATTACGAAACTCGTGTTTCGCTCTGTCGCTCCGTCGTAGTAGTATTACTAGGCTTGTTGTTATTTTTATGGGTCGATAATTCGCAACCCGCCTTTTTATATCCCACATGGCGCATGTTTCGTACATATTCATACACCAATGGTCCTACAAGAAAACGGGATTGGCTTCGTTAATCTCTATGAAATGAACTATTCTAGAGTGCCATATGCTTCTAAATGACAGTTTATCGGTCAGTTTCAATCAGAATTGTCTCGAGCAAAAAGCCTTACTTTTGCCTATGTCTGCGTGTTCGAGTGAAATAGTGTCCATCGTTCATGGTTTGTGGTCAGAAGAAGAACATAGAACAGCCAACTTGCACCGCACCACTTATTGCAGACGATAACGAGTGTAACGGCGTTATCTGCACCGGAGAATCATGATCGATAACGGGGAGAGTAATTATAGAAGCCATCCTACATAATTGTGTGATGACATCCAGACAGTAATTAGCCCCCATTAGATCGGAGACGATTTACTACTGAAACTCTGACAGATAGTGCAAGACTAAATTGAGTGTCACCACTCACTGGTGTTCTGTAATGTTAATACAGATAATAAGTTAACCACAAAGTTTAGAGTGACTGAACAGAGCTCGAATACTTCAGATCAATCGTTTTTGACTTGTCAGACTTAAAGTAATTCTGTTCGACACTTGCTTCCTCGGAGCTTAGTGGTTGCGCTGCAGTTACGTAGGCAGTAGTTTGATGCGCTAATTGAATGTGTGCCATGAAACAAACACCATAACTTTGCGTGGTTCTTATGTAAATTTCATTCGCTTCTCATATGAAGTATATAAGTGTGTGTACAGACTTTGTCTGATGGTCAGGCCTGTGTGTTGGGATGAACTTTGGGGGCTACTATAACTGTTCCTTCATGTTCACCTCGTCAAAGCTGCCAATGGCGAGTAAAATGACAAACGGCAGTAAGCACTGCTGGTGACGGGGGAAGCATGCGAGTAGCACGTTTTCTCGTAAATCTGCATTGCGTCTCTTGAAAAGTGAGATCTATTACGGATTTTGTGGAGTCGCTTTGTAGCAACTGCTTGGATTTGAGCAACAGTCAATGAATATCCAAAAAAGTTCAGGAAGACGCGTTCAAATAGAGGATGGATATTCCGTTTTTGTAGATAAGATGCACGTGGGAGTTTTGTTTCCCTGTCCAATAGTCTGTAACTGTTTAGTTGGCATTTCCTAATAAATAACTCCGCAGCGAAGGCCTTCTTCCTCTCACTGGTATGAGTAGTAATTTGTGTGACTTTATTCGGTCACTTGCGACACCAATAAGGATTGGCGAAGGTGGGTAGCCCTGCTGTTAGCCAGCGTTTACACCAGACGCCTCAGTCTCTTCCCACATTCTTATATTCGGACTTTTGTGCCTGAGTGGTAGGCTCCAATCGGATTCGGCAGCTTGTATGGGACACCATCAGTGTTTCATACTAGACCAGGTGCATACCATTTTGACTAAGCCGACAACGGCTCAGAAGTCAATGAAACAATGAGTGACTGGTCCTAGAATGGCAGTATTGTCTCGAAAAGCAGTTTAGGGTTGATATATGGCAAATACACTCTTTTGCACGAAAATCTCTGACGCGGTTTTTGTGGTCCACCAGTTTCTCTAAGGTGGCACAATCTTAAAATGGTAAAGATTATGACTACGAAATCCATCTACCGGCAAATGTTACAAACCGTTCTGCCACCAATTGTAGTATCGTGTCAAGTATTAGGCAAGATGCTTTTGAAAGGGTTCTAAGACTCCGGTTATACAGGCCTGGCAGAATTCTGCTGGGATACCATCTTCTCTTAAAGACGCTTTGTTCTTCAGCAATTCAATTATCTTAGCAGTGGTTAAAAATATATTCTTAGCTGGATCGGTATTTCAGTATTTATTTGACGTGCTAGGTCCATCTTCCCAAGTTTTTTCCACAGTCAGTCGAAGAGTATTTTTATTACGTTGCCGCTGGCCTGAATCGTGGTGGATTAGCCCTCAGTACATCGTTCAAGCGTTCAGACATGAAAATAAAGATGAGTTCAACGTGTGCCGATGGAACAGTGGTAACGCGCTTGACTCACATGTCAGAAATTCACTGATGATAAGCTTTAATTAGGGTGAAGCTCGAGTCCAGTGCCTCCACTCCTTTAGTGTTAACTCACCAGAATAATTACGCCAGAGCAGAAGGACAACTGTCCAAACGAGGGTTCCGTTAACATAAACAATACGTATCTTGCATCCTCCACATGAAAATCGTTACTGAGTGTTGGGTGGCTCATTTGGAGATCCAGTCCTTGTGGCAGTGAGATGTAACTCCAAGATCTGATTCAGTGGTTTACTGTATGAACCCGTCTAGAAGGAACCAGACTCGCCAACAAAGATGGTTTGAACTTGGAAAGTGGCGGTTTTGGGTCAAACTGGCTGGTGGCTGCATCCAGGATAAGGGAATTTCGAGGTCGTTCATCTTGATCCACTTTGTAAATCTTGGTATATTTTAATGGTGAGTGAGGGTCAAACCCTACATCTGCGAGTATATGGTTCAAACGGAATTTATTCTCCGCTTGTACTCCACGATAGGGCCTACAGCGATGCCGACCATGCTGGTACCAAGATGTACTCTATTCGGGAAATAGTGAGACCGTCAGTACAATATCAAGAGGATAGATTCATCGTTGTACACTGGAAACGTGTGGTGAATACTTTTGGTCGGCTGAATGCGGTAAAGCTGACCAATCGATCGTCGGTTCTGATACGTTGTTCTGAGCCGAATGTTCCGCGGATGTGATGGATGGTCCGTGTTGGAGTACCATTTCTTGTATTTCGCACACACACAAACATCGGGTGTGTGCACTGTTGATCACTCTTGTCGTGGCCATCGTGACTGAAGTGGAGCCTGACGAAGAGGTAACAGCGTCGCCGGTTATGTCGGTTAAGTAAACTGGAGAGCCTTTGAAACTGACTGTCGCCACCCTGGACAATAATGGTACCCAAAATACGTTTGTTAAAAGCAACAGCTAGGCTGTGAAGGCCCGAAATATTAGTTCAGCTGCTAAAGGAGAACCAGTATGAGACTTCCATGAATGATATTTTGGTGCAATGTGAATCCGTGTCTCTAAAAAACATGCAATGTCAACGTCATGGTCAAGGTGGGTTCTTACGATGAGATGCTGACTTACAACGACAAGCACGCAGAATGTACATTCCAAGGGCCTATATGCCCCTGATTTTCAGGGATATGAGGAAGATCACTTTTGAACATCTGCCATCACAAAGGCTGAGGTGGCTCCGGAAGCGTCGTGGTATGAACGGAGCTACATAACACAAGGAAGGTGTGGACAACAAAATTTCTTAAGAAACCATTCTGAAACTGTTTCAAGCCCATCCGCCTATTCCGTCACATGGCATTTTTCAAGTTTGCTTCTCCAGGCTTTCCACATTGGTTACACAATTTGTACACCTGTTATTTATCAGGCGTCCATGGTTTCAAGGTTTCCTCACCACATCTCTTTATGACGGGGTAATGCCCGCCATGAAGTAGTTTCTTTTAAGGGCCCGTGGGGTGCTCTGTGAGAAACCCGATTGCCAACCGAGAGTCCACCACGCTCTGACGGTACATCAGACAGAGCCCCGTTAGCCCATATGTAACGAACGTTCCAACATCATCAGCAACAACACGGAACGATGAGGCGCAAACTAATTGTGTTGGCATTATTATGCACAAGCTTTCGGCGGCCCAACAACTGTTGACAGGGAAATTGACATGGATGTCAACCAGTGTCAGTCATAGTGTTCAGACTCTGTCTGCACAGTCAGCTTAGATGGAGGCAGTTCTTGTGTTCTTTTCTGTACTTGGTTGGAACAGTTCTCAAATATGGTGCCTCACCAATGTTACTAGCGTCAAGTCAGTGCCTGCGTGTGAACAAGCGAACAGCTCACAATGAGTGTAACAATTTACTACATGGTATCTCCGCTATCTGTTTTTTTCCGACTACGGGGATTTCAAAATAAAAACACAGCACTCATCTTGATAGATACCTTCCTGTCAGTAGAAATCATGTCAAGCAAATAATCTGTGTTGAATGACAGCATGGGTGGGCATTTTTCGCACCTTCATAGCGATTCGCGTGAATACCAAAATAACGAGTATAAACGTTCAGTTTTCAGTTTCTGATCCTGAGCATGGCATTTGTATGCTAGCATGAGAATGGATCGGTGGACTGTGGGAAGTTCAGCTAGCGTGAGGTGATGGAGTTTATCTGATGCAATGCCACTTCACTAAAAGCGTGTAAAATTATGACTGCAAAATAGTTTGTGAAGCAATCAGCAATGGTGCCATGTTAATTCACAACATTTTACTTTGCAGTGAGTAATTAAGCGTCACCATGAAGCATTTCGTAACAGCCCTAAATGATCATGGTCACTCTGCCTAACATTTTAGATATAATCGCTTTTACCATTAAAAGAGGATAAAGAATTTGATGCTATGCCACAACAAAACAATGAAAGAACAAATAAGTTTAAAGTGGAACGGATGCAGCCTTGATGTTGCCAGGTAGCATTTCAGGATTCCAGAAAATCTTACCTTTGAACTCAGTGTGCAATGAAACCAGATTAAAATGCGTGCTGTGATGTTTTGGTGTTTAACTGAGGTGCGTTTTAATGTGCCGTATTATTTTCTGCCTTTTGGAGCCAATCTTAGTTTATATTTCTTGAATTTTAGCCCGAACAGATTTCCATAGGGAAATTTAAACCGATCCGTGTAAGTATCCCATGTCTTTTGCAGGAAGCCCCCTATCTTGAGGCACTTAGAAGCAAAATATATTAGCGGAATATTTAGCAACCAGTCACAAATGCTTAACCTTTCTACCTTTTATAGACCCCTCGCCGGAAATTCAATTTTCTCCACTGGATCGTGTTCAAGCGTTTCACGACATTCTTTACTGCAACGCCACCCATGCACCAAGGGAACATACCCGAGCACGCATGCGAGTTCTGTGGGGAAACGGGACATTCGTCACAGATGATAATACAGCCACGTGGCCAAAATTGAGACCGCTAACGCAAAGTGTTCTTTTGGAATGTGAGGCAGAATTGCAATATATGAATATTACTTACTCCCGAAAGTCTGAGAGCTTTCTGGCCCATATTACCTGTAAGTAATTACATTTCCCTTGTAGTTTTAGGCGGTTACTCTAAAATATGGTCTTACAAATAACATACTTGGTCATGAAAAAAGTTAATTCACCATGAGCCTATGATCTGATTCATTCCAAAATTCCTTTGATGGTTAGACCACACAGAAATCTCTGGGCTTGTTGGTAGTGTGAGAAGATTTGGGATTTTTGTGGAGATTCCGTCCTGTAAGTGAAGCCAAGCTATGCCGAAAAGCCGAGAAGCACTGTACAGCTGTTTTATCTCTATTGGGAATCATCAGCAGTGCGCATCTCACGAAACTCCGAAGAGTCTCGAACCCACGACCTCCTGGCTAGTAGGTTGAACACTTAACAGCTCGGCCACGAGTGGCTGATCAGCAGTGTGATTAAATCGCACTTAGAGAGGATATAGCGCCGCTCATCGTTCAGTGTTCAAACTACAAGCCCGGAGGTCGCGGGTTTGAAACTCTTCGGAGTTTCGTGAGATGCGCACTGCTGATGATTCCCAATAGGGATGAAACAGCTGTACAGTGCTTCTCGGCTTTTCAGCATGGTCCGGCTTCACTTACAGGACGAAACCTCCACAAAAATCCCGGGGCTTTTTCTGTGGGTGATATGTCTGTATGATCCCTGAATTTTTCAGAATGGTTCAACCTTGAATGAGCTGTTTGACCCCCGGAAGGTGATTATTGTTATTCATGCATGTGAGGTACGCAAAGATAGGTGACGCTTGACCGACGACATCGTTGCAAGCGTCAAACTAGCTTTCACTTTCAAGCACCTCACACCTTAAGGAATTCAAATCGACTAATCACCTCTTAGCTGGCTTCTCGAATGATGAGTTCGAAGATGGAAAGTCCACTCTTTAGGTTATTTGACGTTCGTTCTGAGCCACTGAAAGTCTTTTCGTAGAATAATAAAATTTAGAGGCCTTTGATCTGAGCTTCTGTCCTGTCAGTGAAAACAACCTTTTTCGAAAAGCCAACGATCACGGTTTAGCCACTACGCCCTTATTGGGAACCATCACTGTTGCGCGTCTCACGAAATTTTGGGGCACGACATCTCTTTTGGCATTTGAAGACTCGGTCATTCGGTCACAGCGGATAAACAGCTGTGTGCCTAACTTGCATTTGGACAAGATATAGAGCCACTCCTTCAGTCGCGGGTCCGAGAAGACTTTACGCTCTTGTTACACGGCTTCATTTCCAAATAACGTTAAACCCAGTTCAAACTTACTGGAACTGAAACGACACGCCTACTAGCAGAACGCAAAAAATACCCAAAGATGGGTCTACCTGGAGACCTATACAAGCTCTATCTACGACAATTTACTGAGACATTTGGCTGAAATTTCGAATACAGTCCGTCAGGCTCTCGCACATTATTTACAGAATTGTTTTGAGCACGCGTACAGTTCTGGACGTATTGTCCGTGAGGTCACATGATATTTTTTCCATAGGTGTTCGCCCAACGTCACATTCATGCTACATTAAATTTAGAAGCATCCATCCCAAATCTGAAAGTCAGGCCTATAAAAAATAGATGACATGTCAATGGATAGCCAGCAAAATGTTTAGTGGCAGATACTTTTTATATGTTTTAAGGACAGCTTTTCGATCGTGCTTCCAACACGATACTCTACAAACGATATGGGAACTATATTTCTCTTTCTGCCAGCCGTATCTAGTTGGAGGACCTATACGTAAAACTCATTCCAAGGTTTTTCAGTGTACTAAGACAAAAGCTTGCAGCATGGATATTCTTATTAACAAATGTTCAGGTGGCAAGTTCAATGGTCACGTGTGCCGCAATCTCACAAATAGTGGACAATTATACACTTACGCTTATAAACGAATCCATGTGGCACCTCGTTTGATCGCGCTTGTCGTGTCCATATTCCTGAGTCTCTCCAAAGAAAAGAGCAGCTCTTAGAATAGACACTGATTTCCAACGACCATTCTGCTAACCGACAAATTTTACCTGCTGTATTTTGTCTTATTTACCCGGCCGCTACCTAATTCCGTTTTACACAAGCAGAAAAGTCAATCTCCGATGAGTACCGCGTATGATATTGAACCTCCTCGTTTTGAGCCTTGTGTATCTACCTATCAGCCTGCAGGTAAAATATACATTAGTATAGTAGATAGGATTTCATACCAGTGTGTCAGAAAATTGCCCCAATATTTGAGTAAGTTGACTAACAAATGAACCGACTTATTTGCACAAAAGAGATTGCTAAGCTATTCATTCTCATTTAACTTGAAACTGGAGGCCTTTGCGGGTTGCGGCTGGTAAGATAAAATCAATTTGTCGATATTGCGCACCCTTCAAGTGGATCGAAGTGACTCAGTATTAAAAAAACCGAATTTCGACTAAAAATTCACACATCTCTTCACACTATCAGCAAACAACAAGTAGCACAAAAGAAAAAATAAGTCATTTGGGAAGTCTTAGGAATGCCAGATTGGAAACCACGAACTACGAGACTAACTGAATATTTGGTGTTCATAGCGAATCCAAACCAAAAGGAAAGAAAGAAAATGGATTCCAAGCGAATACGAGTTACAGTGTAAATACCGTAATAACTTTCGATACGTTGAAGATTTTTGTTATTAGGGGACGGCCATTTTTTTGCAAATAGGATGCAGTTGTCCTCCTCCGGTTAGATTACACTCAGTGGAGATCAGTGTGTAGAAGAGAGTGGCTCCTTAAAGGTTATGTTAGTTTAAGGGGACCACAGCTATGGCGCAAGGTTACAGAGCGGGTTTCGAGATATAATCCTGCGGACGGGCTGGCACGACCGACAAAAACGATTACCTATTCCGCCTGTTTGCCTGCAAATGGCTTCATACTGGTTTCTGCACTTTATTTCTGCTTAGGTCTACGATGGGGTGTACGATACGTATTCGCGTCAAAGAAGACTTATTTATTTTTGGATGCGTCCCAAAATCTTGGTTTGTGCCTTGGGGATATACCTGTAATACCTCACGTTCTGTAGGACAAGCTGTAGATTTTTTTCTTCGAAAAATATTTCGGAATTCCCAGTCTTATATGTCGAGTACCACATAGACTGATGACATCCGCGGATTTGTACCATTGAGACTCCTTCACAGACGTTGCCAGACGAACCGCACAGAGGCGACTATCAACAGGTATCCAGTCAAATAAGGATACTTCCGCCCGGTGACTTAGCACAATACCCGTAAAATACCTTGTTTTGAAAAGAAGCAAATTAGAACGGTAAGTGACCCTTTGGTAGTTCTCCATACGAAAGAATAATCAAGCATACCGTACCTCTGACCACAGTTAGGCAAATCACGAAAGTCTGAATTAGCTAAATGAGACCATTTACTTCTAATAAGGCTTATCAATAGGATGCTGTTGGATTCCGGCCAACGTGCGACCTGGGTTTAAAAATATCGAAAACGAAGACACCGAAAATTCTTAAGCGAGTTCCCCGACGAAAGCACCAAACATAAGCTACCTAGCGGAGAGAACCAATTTTGCACAACAAAATTATTGGCTGTCAATTTGTCGAAATATGGGTAGGTTGGGCGCGTTTCATCATGATCATCAAAGACAGCAACATCAGTGTTGGTACTGATGCTTCACTGCCGTATGGTTGTACGAGGGCTGGGATACTGTCAGGGCGCCCACACCTAGACAGAAGGACGATTAGTGTCCTCAACCAAAGCCTTTGGCTCAAAAGCCTAACCGCAAGGTAGCGGTGTTTGGCGGGAAATGCAAATGCATTACCATTTCTACGGAACAAGTCGCCACATGTTCCAACCCCCAACCTGGAGGGCCAGGAGACTGTGTTCGTCAGACCTCTAACCATTGACCAACCTGGTATGAGAGACTCTGTGAGTGTCGCGGGACACTCTCCAGTATAGCTCAATGGATCGCTGAGGTACGCAAACCGTCACACCACGGTAAGGTCCAGTCTCTTCGTGACGGTTAGGCCTAGTTACTTCAGATTGAAGAACTTTTAGAAAACACATCAATGGAGAGAAAAGTTGGTTCCTGCGTTATCTAGACTGTCCAAACGCGTATTAGTAACGTTTTTTTACATCAAACGAACGTCAAGAGGTAGTTGTCAAACAGATTCACTTCAGTTTTCCAATTCAAGTAACTGACGTCTTGATGAACAAAAGCGATGGAAGTGAGCATTGATATCGCGTTGTTGTTCAGTTAACCTCCGTGGCGAAGTGCTTGCACTTTTATTGTTTCAGCTTACGCGAACATTTCCTTCGAACCAGAACGAAGTGTGTTTTGGGCCACAGACACATTGCGATGCACAGTGAACAACGATGACCCTCGAATTCATCCCTACATCATACTGGCGGAATACCCTACTGAATTCCATCCACGTTTGTTCTACGAAACAATTGATTTCGCCGAATTTATCCCCGGTGATTACGTAATCAAATGCTATTACTTTGGCCCCAATACTGAAAAAAGAGTGCTAACAAAAAATATTTATGTTGCATGTGAGTTGTCTGTAGCCAGACGTTCATAGAAGTCATGAAACGCCTAAGTCACTAGGCAGACTATTTTAGATTACGACAGAAGACATTTTCTACTGCTGACTCCTTCGAAAGGCTTTGCATCGTGTAGCGAAAAGCAGTTTGCTATAAGGGAAAAAATAAGAAATATTCTGGGCTTATCTAGCTTACTGTAAAAAAACGACGGCAAGGCACTGGCGAGAAGAAGAGTAAAAATCACGTCCAGTCTAACTTATCCGTATCTAGAAGGTGGAATTTAATGATTTATCATCAAGCCGTGATAGATGGAGAGTTACGCACCTAGATTGCTTACCAAAAATAGCCACTTACGAGGGTTAAAGAGAATAACATCTGCCTGCTTATCTATGCCATGCCATTCTTGTGTGACAAACGGCTTGACTGGAGCAGTCTGTTAGCTGACCGAATAACCGAGAAAAGCAAAGAAACACTGGGTCATTCCAAGCGGAAGTCCAAAAGCTGAAAAAGTTTGTCAAGCTTGTATGGATAGGGAATCCTGGAGAACACGGTTTAAAACTTATTCAATTCTTCAGGCATTATCGAAAACACAGTATGAAGTTGGCTCGGCTGAAGTTTTCACCACCAAATAATTCAGAGATATTTGATTTTTATGTTGGATGCGTCAAACAATTAGTAAATGAACAGAGGAAGGTATCTTGCATAATGAAAAAGCCTTCTTTAAAATATCGTCGATTTTTGTGTGCCTAACTTAGATAGCCTAGGTCTTTTTGGATGTGCCCCTTAGAACAGGGGCCTTACAAAAATAAGCATCAAGCTTTGATAAAGGAACAAGTGACAAGTGCGAGAATTATGTTCACGCCAGAAACTCCACGACCGGAATGACTGCATCATTCAATGTCAAGTTCATTTTCCCCAAGGGTTTTTCAAATTGGTCCAGTCACATCATAACAATTGAGTGGTTTTATCGATCTTCACTTCCAGAATCGCCGTATTTCTATATTTGAGAAAACTAACTTGCTCAGGATCTATGCTTGTCGATAGTTTGTTATAATAGGTCATCAGGAATTACTGCCGTTTAAAATGATTTTGCTGAACAGCTGGATTGCACGAAGCAGCCATCCTAAATTTGCCTTTGTAACTGCACCAACGAATGCCTACCACTAAGAAAAATACACAAAGGTTAAAGTTCTTGAGGTGACATTAATTTGAAAGTGACACTAAGTTGAATGCACGGGCTACCTCTTAATCGATTTATGTAGCAGCTGTTGAACCTCATTGTCATCCCACTACCCACGTTTCCCAAAATACCACGAGACAACTTCATTTATTGTTGAGAAGGAGGACACGGTTTCGCTTTGTTACCTTGTGCACATTTTGCAAGAGACAGCTTTGAAATGTCTTCATTATTTGTATATCAATCGAATTCACTTGAAAGTTAAATTCCTCCCCATAAGTGAGCGTCATGTGCACTGCAACATGCGGCTTAATCTCAAAGTTTTCCATTGCCAACAGCTTCCTCAGTAAGAAGGAATAAAGTAACGTAGGTCTGAGATGGGATAATTTCAAATAGATAAGTTTACTTAAATTTTAGTAACCCCGTGATGTGGGGACAAACCTTCAATTAGGTTAGCCTATATTTTTTCCCGTTTTCTGTTTATCCGTTTAGTACCCCCAACTAGTATTGAGGCCGAGCAGTATGTCAATTTATTGGGCCGGCCGTCGATGCGCTGCGTCGACAACGGATATCCTCAGTCACATGTGAGTGTTCAGTGGACCGGGCCAGATTTGACCGCCTGTTGCGATGTCGTGGATCATCAGTTAGTCCTTTCCCAAGTGGCCACACATGGTGTATACAGGGTAAAATGTGACGCGGTCGTGACACACTCCCTACTAACGCTCCAGCTTTCTACAGACGCCAGCTTTGTGGTACTCGGTAAGTGGTTTGCGTAAATTATTTATATAACATCAGAAATAAGCCGTGTTATCTGAATTGAATGTACCAATAAACAAACCAGAGACCATGAGGTAGACACTCGTCTGTTATACATGTGATACATGATCTTCAAACACAGTACGTGAGACGAAGCAGCAAACACGTGAAAACTGCCGTGCAAAAATCTGCCACTGATGAAGTTCAATATTTCAGTTTTGCGGAGGCCACATCATTGCTACTTACACGGAGAGTTCGGAACAAGGCATTTCTGATCTGCAAGTGATCATGGTTGTGACACAATAAGTGATGTTTTCGACGCTGGATCTGGCAGGCAAATAACCAAAAAAGGCCTTTGCGACTTGAGTGAGCGAGATAATGGAGATATGTTGCTTGCAGGCCCTCCGACGTCAGAGCACCAAATAACTTGATACTGCTGGGTCGGTTCCTGCTTATTGATATTGTATCATGATAGAAGCATTTGGGGGGATCTTGATTGGAATGGCTCGGACGGGCCCTAGAGGCTCTGTCACACAAGACCGACCTGTCCCTCGAAGAAAATACTACAATTCACAGCCCAGGTAATCCCATGAACAAAGGCTAATTCTGTAGATAAAGCTTAAACACTAACACAATTCTCTCCACTTGACTTCGTAAATACAAGTTTTAGCCTGCAGCTAAGATTAACCCGTTATTGGTTGAACGGACAAAATGGTACATAAACAAACTATCATTTGCACACACGGTAAAGGTCCCTTGCCGATCATAGAGACAAAACTGGAAGTCTATTTTTGGCCCGAAGTCCACGTTGGTATACGATCAAATGAAACGACTGATGGTTTATTGCATTACTTCTTAGCTTGGCTGAATACGGTAACATGACACTGTTGTGCTCCCAAGTGAACATAGAGGCTGGCTTGCAATTATCATGGATTTATTGAGATGGTCACGCTACGCACCATTTAGTTTGGATCTAATCCAGCTGACTATAAAGGCTTCGATTAGGCCTTCGTCTGGTTCACATGATTTGCGGCAACAAATTACATCCATTCAACTTCGTCGTGCAGGCAGCATTAAAGGGAATCGTATGACCTGCATTAACTGACCTATCCGAGGCGGTGGTCAGTGACTAGTTCAAACATACCTGAAGTATTTGTTTTTGATGCCTTCAGAAATCCAGACATTCATGGCATATTTTCTGACACTTATTCAGAGTAATCCGTAGGTGATTCATTTTAGTGTACGGAAGAACTAATTTACCGTGAAATCTGGGAAGCGATAAAGTGGTCGAAAATTACACTGTGATGATCTGAACAGTTCACTTAATAACGAAGAACGACGAAGAAGACTAGATGCGCCACTATAGGTTTGGTCACATCCATGGACATTTTGCTCTAATAGGGAGTATTAAAAAAGCTTCATAATAAGAATTTGATACGGAATGTTCATCCAGTTTCCCTAACACGAGGGTTGTGCTTTTTGTTCCTTTTTAGTGAACTAAAGTCAACGTTTATGTGACAAAAGATGTACTGACAGGTCTTAGTTACATCTCATGCTTGCAAATAATTGCAGATATTTTAAACATGTTAAAATACACCTTCAATGGTGGTGGCTCTTGGTGTAGGAGATAGTATACAGGATGACACATTGTAACCACTGACGTACAATGACCGTGTCCATGTGGCGAAAATTAAGGTGTGTTTCGTTCTACAAGGGAATGCATCGGTCACGTTTTCACGCTCCTACAGGTTCTGAGAGAGTGACACTAATCTCAGTAACCAACACTGATTGTCCTTCTAGAACGGAAAACTGCCTTTCATTCTGTGGAATGTCAGGTACTATGACAGTGTGTGTGAAGGAGATGTCTCTTCAAGTTCCTCACTTTACTTAGGGCATTGCACCCTAAGTCTCACGGATGCGTGAAAATCTGTGGAAAGCTCTAGCTTGAGTTCACTAAATCAAATGATGTCGGGCAAGGCTTTCCCGTTCATGCTTCTTTTCTCAATTCCGTCAATGGTATGATTAGTGAAGACTTCCCCCCAGTCTCAAATACCCGTGGGTTTTTGCTCGAAGATATCGAGTAGTTAGACGACATAGGTTTTCCTGAATCAGACGCAATTGTAAAGCAGGGTGAATAATTTTAATAACACTGCATCATGGTTTGGCATATGCTGCACACCCATAAAGTGTAAAGTGCCACTGCAAAAAGACTGGGTCTGAACCCTAATCTCATGCTAACTGGACAGCTGTATCAATCTATGGTATTTCCATTCGGATTAGAGAGCTGAGTTTGTCCGTGGCGTTGTGAGGTGCATAGTAATCTCCAATTTGACCTTCTGAATCAGAAGTCTGGGGCACAAAGCAGTGGGATTATGTAGGGTTTAGTTCGGAGACCATACCGGGGCCGTCGGCTCAACTGTCTGACCTGCTCTGTTGCAGAGTGTTTGCCTTCGCCGCCGATTTCGTCCCATCATTTGATTCACCCTTCGTGTCGCCTGCTGTTACTATGTAGATAATGGGTTTGGGTTCATGCTTGTTTGCCCTGATCAACTGGACAATGAGCGGTGCTTACTGATCGGTAAGTTCTAGCCTTAAGTGCGTCCGTTGAACATACGAATATCCAAACTCTGAAGAATAAGGAGATACAAAAAGTGCGAACGGATAGCACCTGACGTTGTGCGCACTCGGCCATCCTAAGTCCTTACGGAGACATCTTGGTATGGTCGCGAATCACTTTACAGTTGCACCTAGCTACCTTTTACTTCTATAGGGACATTTTATATTCAACACAAACACGGGTTCGTTAGGTGGAGGCACTATACTTTGAAAAATATAGCGCCTTGCTTACGTCGCTGTTCACATGTATAAGACGAACTAAATGCTCGGTATAGAATACTTTCAGTGTAATGATCTTCTTTGTCATCATGTTTCACTTGCCTATCCAGGAATGAACTTCCGCCCACAAGAAATTCTCACAAAATATATGGACAATACAGTAAACAAGATCATCATCATTCTTTTTTCGGCCGTCGGCTATGGACTGCTGGTGTTGTCCATATCAGCTACTTGGTTCCTTGCTATGAAGTTGAACAAAATACGTTCCAAAAAACGCAGGGAACAGAAGGTAAAGTCAATCCCATTACAATGATACAAAAGGTATTGTCGACTGTGGCCTCCATTAGGGTGGCAGTTTAGTGATGATTGGCGAATGTAGTTTGTTCATAGCATGTTTTAAGTGAATTATTATGTGCAGCCTACTTGCATTATACCTAGCTGATTGTTTTTTCTTGCATTCAGACAAAGCACACGAATTTCGCCATAACATATGCACATTTCACTGGAAAGACCATAGTTGATGTTTTAGAAGTTCACCGGTTTAACCAGGTGACGTCGATTAGGAACACCCTACCATCTACTTTTGTCGCGATATATTTTATGGGCAGAAGCTTTAAGGAATTTTGTAAGAAATTAGTGCGTATATCCAAACCACGGCAAATGAATAGAAGCTTCACCGGTATCAGAAGAAGCTGGGTGAACTTGAGAGGTATATCTGTTTTGCCGTGGGTAGTGGATATCTGTTGCTGTCATCCGATGGACCGCAGTCCCTCACACTTGTGTTTCGTCATTTAATTTTCTGGTTTGGTATGTCAATCGTCACCTTGCGTGCACTGGCAATCAATATTTACAATTCACGCGTTATATGGATTTGTATTTTGATTAACAATATTCCGGAGCATTTAACTTTACCGTATTTTACGTGTTTGATGTACTCCTCTATAACCTGTCCACGTTAACGGTTTCGATTCTCCGGATCGATGTGCATACAGTTGTATTGAAAGTGACCCTGTGCGGAATAAAATGAATGGTGGTTGGTATCGACTCGCCATATGTGCGTACATTGAAAGCGTCTTGGGGGTTCTGTAAGTTTTCAGGCTATATTCTATTCACCCTGAGTGTTTCAGCTGCACAGTTTTCTTCGCATTATTCCGCCAACATTAAAGCATACTGATGAATCTGAAATTTATTTTCATCCTCTATCCTGGGTAATAAGTCAGGGGACAGGAAGCACAAGCAGTTGCCTGCCAATCGCATATGCCATCATCTGCTATGAGATGTGGTCTATCACGTACCGTAGCCTGACAGACAACCGAAAACCAGTACCAGCTCACTATTCCCGTTGTCTCGAAAATATGAAGCTTCTTATTCAAAGCAAACTCAATCAGAAGTGGCTTGACTGCGGAAGGGCATCACTAGGGGTACTTCAAATAAGATAAATAGGAGTTTTATGTACAACAGGCATATTGTCATTTTGAGGGTTAGGACGGTATCGCGCGGAATTCGGTGAACAATTAGAAGTAGTATGAAGTGGAATACCACTCCAATGTACAGTCTGAAAGGGAGGATCAAAAAGTACTCTGAGTGCAACTTCTAATGAGCCCTATTTCTGTGCTTGAAACGAGCCGGTTCTGTAGACAACGGCGGGGAATATAAACAGTGTTAGAAGTTGGAATGCACTTGAAACAGTTCTTGGCTAGGCTACTCCCTTCCAAGTCGAACACAGCGTATTCTACTGTTAATGGAGATGGGTAAAGCTGTGGAGTATCACTGTTCTTCGCTGGTGTTACCATCAGTGATGCTTGTGAAGGCATGTTTCGAAAACCTAAGTATTAGCTGACAGTGCTACTAGATTGGGACCATGCAGAGATTGAGGGACTGACGACGTTCCAGATTAGACAATGAACAGATGGAAGAGTGCTGTACGTGGAACAGACAAAATAACTAACAGGTGACTAAACAGGGTTCATTAAAACACTACAATCACAATATCAAGAAACTAGGTGTTCAACAATACTGAGCAGTATAATTTTAGTGCGGCTGAAAAAACTGGATCATATTTTGGGATTTCGAAACACTTGGGGAAGGGCATTTACCTGACCAGCTAAAGCATTTACGGTTGTCCCCGGACTACGCTTCTCAACTCTTTCTCGTATGGTTGGGAGTGAAGCAGAGTTTGATACGCATTTTCTTACCCTCGGTGGCGGAACGGCTAGGTGATTTAACAACGTATGAACCACCACTAAAAAACTGTTCACTTGTAACAGGTGCCTATGTCACATGCCACCCGAGGGAAGCACAAGGGCTAAGATACTGCCAGGTTGCCCAAGCCTAGACAGGAGAAGTCGAGAGGTAGAGGTCGAGTTCGAACCGCGGACCTTTCGGTCAGTAAATCTGTGCTCCAACCACTGGAGCCATCTTGCCCCCACTAGTCATCGACACTAAGCTGTTGTGCAGCTGGCATGCTGACAAATAACCGCTGATTCCCTCACATAACTTGCGGATTATACAACGCGCCTCAGTCGTACATGTTCTCATTTCGTATACACATTATCACTTTAACGCACAGCTTTATTCTTTGAGGATAAGTTTCATTTCCATATTTTGTTGGTTTCAGCTCATTATGGTGGAACTATAACCACTCAGATCGACTAATGCTGCATACATTACTAGGTATCGGCCTGCCTCAAGATTTTTTTGTGTTTCTCCATTAACAGGTAGCCTAATCCTCCGAATGCTATCCCGAGTTCAAGGTGAACTTTCTGGAAAAACAAACAGAGTCCATAAAGTTCACTAGTTAATGGTCCTATGAAGTAGAATACGGAAAGATAGACTTTTCGAGGTAAAAGTCTGAAACAAAGGGCCGGAATTAATTTTGAAAGCAAGATTGCTCTACAGGATTGAAAATTTTATTTGCTAAAACATTCACTAAACTTGTTGTTTAGCAAACTTTGCATGTTCACTGATAACTTTTGTCATTTGTTCATAGAACGCCTAAGAAATGTTCAGAAATACCAAGAATCTGCATCACATGTTAGATTGGCCTCAAGTACAGTAAGGTCTATTTCATAGCAGGGTCGGTTCGAGAATGCTGCCCCACAGAAGATTGCGCGTGCATATTCCTCTTTTGAAAGTGAGTTTTACCCAAGCATTACGCCAGGGAGACATGAGAGCATCCGAGAAATCCAGTTCTCTTTGTAGACTTGGTGAAGGCGCCAGCCTACTGACCGGAATATCCGTGGCTCGAACTCCATTTCAGCATCTCAATTTCTCCCGTATAGACCTGAACAACCTGGCAGTAGCCAAGCCCTCATGACTTTATCGATTGGCGTTACACGTAGGCAGCAAAACATGCCACATTTAAACGGCATATTTCTCAGGAGGATGACACTGATTTGGAGTCTTGAACTGGACATATTTAAGACTAGAGGAGAAAGCTGATTAGAGGTCCCCACTAGGCTCGAGACAATCCACTTATTCTTCAACTGAATGTTCCGTAATACAGGTTGTGGGAGAAACGTATCAATTCAGTTCAAATTATCAGCTATAAACCGTGTGCCATAGGCGCATTCGTTCCGGCTACTACAGTTTCGATCACCGGAAAACGGGATAGTGGAATACAAAACCAAGGCTTGAAGGTGAAGACATGATCAGTTTGTTCAGAAATTGGGTAGCTACGCATTGAAGGCGATAGCTTTGATGCACGAGCGCCGCTGACTGCGCGATTGAGCCGTTTCCGTTAATGTCAATAGCCACTGGTGATTTTGTTACGGTTCGGTCACGCAGCGAGCAAACAATATGATAATGCGGATTGTGGCAATACTCTATCCCCAGCTATGTTGCTTGATACAGACTCCTAGCACGGCGAATAGTAAGAAGACGAGAACCTCGGACACAAACTTTAATAATCCAACAACACACGATCAACAGGCGATGCCCGGAGCTTCCGAACCCAAGTCAGTGGAAAGAATGGTATCCTGTACGTGGTCGGATTTAAATTTTCTTGGAGTATCAATAGGCCATTGATTTTTCATAGTTTGACCTTGAAGATGCCAGGAGTTCGCTAGCACACATAAAAACAGCGTTTTCTGGGGGATATTGATATCCCCAACAGATTTCACTCCCGGCATACCCATCCAGGAATAAATGTATGGGTTATTATATAATGCAGGAGTGGCGTAGAAGGGATTGACTATTATGAGACTATGACAATAGTTGTTTCGTGGATTATAGAACAGTTTACGTAATCATACGAATCCGGCTTGGGAGTTTGACTGACTAATTCAACACTCAAAATAGCCTTGCTTTTCTGTATTTTCAAAGATATAGATAGGGTTGTCTTATTCCAAAATAAAAAAAAGGCTAAGAATTTCCAATAGTTCATTAAAATTATAAGTGATGCTCTGAAATATATAAATTTATTATATACCCTCCTCAATTCCCGAACATTAGTTTGCTAAGGGTTGAAGACAGTGCGTCCCTTCAATCAGCCTGAGCAAATTTCGGATACCGACCTTACATTTATTCGCGTCAGACGGAAACCCAAAACAGGCGTTTGCTGTAAAGTGATGTACGTAGAATATATAGTTCACAAATATTTTTTTGTCCGCACATGACATTTGCGGTGCAGTAAGGTCCAAGAGCTACAGGGTCTGCTTGAACTGTTCGTGTGCGCATAAGCTGTGTGAATATACCAAAATGATGAAAAAAATATTGAAACGACTACGTTTATTCACTTTATGCCCGCGGAAGCATTTGAACCATAATTTCGGCCTACTCCGTAGGTGACCAATTTCATCAAACCACAAGCTCTATGCACAGATATTTTGCTGTCTTTGAATTATTACTTCTGCGCACCTGTTTCTATATAAAGATAAACTTCGAGATTATACTCAGAAGTTCAGTGGGTCGGTATAAATCTTTGACTAAATTTCTGCCTAAAATTGGGTATTTTTATTTCAAGGCGTCAGCACGCATTCTAACTCTAAGGTAAGCAATTTAAGTTCCACCTCAGTCGGTTGAATGCCTTTTATTGAATGCAGCATTTTCATTGTTGTATCATTCAGTTCCAAACTGAACCCTGAGAAACGTGCTGTGAAGGCCTCCCAAGCAACGTAAGCAATTTTTGCTGACCGGCATTGCGTTATTAACCGAATATATCCCATCGATTGACCGATGGACTGTTTATATAATAGCCAGTGGTTCGTCATTGAGACTGGGCTTAAGAAAGCCGCTGCGTGGAATGTGTTTGAAAGGATGGTACTTTTACGTACGCACGGCATACGCTTGGATACCAATAAGGGACGCAAAGTCAGCGGAGGTTTGTGTGCTTAGTTATCTGCAGCTGCTGGGAAGGAAAACGGTACGATACAACTATATCGGTTGTTGTGCTTGAGTTTACGAGAATCAACAGTCCACGGGATACCCGAGAAGAGCGTCATATTAAAAATGTGCCACTTGATTACACACACCGTTAAACGCATTCGAAGTTTTGATCGATTACAGCATTTTACGCATTTTATTGTGATGCAATTTTGGCTTCACGACTGCTAGTAGGCAGATAGATTGGAATCATTGGACGGTGATTTTGCACCTGGTACTTGTGGAATTCGCTATTCTGTTCACTTTTAGTACAGTGAATATTCTGGTGCAAAAGTGTCCCACATGCTGACGTCAGTGGACTGATTTTCCCAAGTTAGGCAAAATTTTTGGTTTGAATGTACGAATACACGTTTCTTCACAAATCAGTGGATCCATTGACTCCAATGTGTGGTATTCGGATTTTTGGAGCTTAAATTTTATTAGTCTGATTTCCGTTTGTCTACAGCCACAACTGGTACCTTTGGAGTCACCCAAACTGTTTATCACCGTTATGTGCATGTTGCTTTAATCCTTCGCTGTAATCTTCCGATGTTCAACATATCAAAAGCTGTTTGCATTCCTATGACATCTGGCCACCATTGGACAAGTTTATAAGAGAAACCAACTGAGAACTGTCGAGGGGTCTTCATATGTTTCAAGGTCTTGTGTCTGCTAACATCATTAAGTTTACTTCCGCCTGTTCGAAATTATTTTAGAATTTGGCCACAGGTCAGAAAGTTTTGAAACTTGTTGACGTTCCGCTTACTGGCTGTTATATCATGGAACGTGTGATAAAGTAAGAATGCCCAAATGTATTATGGCATTCCCATTGGAAGCTCAAAGCTTGGTTTTAACAGAATACCTGAAGGAATAATAGTGCCGTCGATTGATATGATTTTGATGTTTATTTCCTTAGCATTTCCGACTGTAAACCGGATTCCATTCGGCAAAGGTACTCATACAATCTATTTTAGTCTATCGCGTGCTTTCACACCGAGTTGATTTTGGCCGATATATTTCTGTGTCAGAGAGCCATTCTCATTATAATGGAACTAATAAGATAGGTCCAGTTTGCTCACATTGTCCTCAGAGTTCGAGTGTAAATTGCTTGTTTTACGCTTCCGGTGGACGAAGGTGAGTGCTCTTTCTGTATCCCGAGAATCATGCCCCATACAGAAAACGTTAGAACTGTTGTCTCTGAAGGCTTTTTAAAGATCATATATGAAATGAGTAAATGCATCTCAATAGCTGTACTTAATGAGTGCTGGAATTTTCACATTCAGTAGTTATTGGACGAAAAATAGAGGGTGGGAGGGTATCTTATTTACATTCGGATGTCAATCATCCCTGAGGGCTTTGCATCAAATTCAAAAATTTGATTTTGTCCTCTTTCTTAGTGATAAACGTCTGCTTGCTTCAGAGCAAGTGATTGGCATTAAAAATTTGTTTTTGTCGGAGAAGTTGGAGGGAGTTTCAAAAACAGTGAATCCGTTAGCTGGGGTTTCCGGGGAAGAGAGATTGTCTTACTGAACGAAAACACAGCACAGACTGTGGTAAAAACCATCATCCGTATGGTAACTGAAAAGTGCATGTCATTTGTTCATCTGTTCGTTTGGCCGTGACGACACATTATTTTTCTCATTTATGCCTACGCTACTAAAATTCCATAAGTAGGACCTGAGCATACGTTCACTAAACATTTTAAACCAATAGTCCAGACGGAAGCGGCTAAGGATTCTTATTTCAGGAAAGTCTACCTCAGGGAAAATTGTTCCGGTGGATAGTAATGAATGAACTTCAAATTTTGATTTCACTACACTGTCGCACTGAAGCTTGTGCATTAATATTACGGTTCTCCTTTACCACCCTGCAGTAGAATAAATACCTTCCACAAATAGCCACTATCGTCCTTCAAGAGATCCCTCACACAAACAAAAGGTAGGAGCACACTATTTTTGACTAACTGATACCTCAGTATAGACTTGTGGGCCATCTCGCTGCAAACATTCTAACGCAGTTTTGAGCTGTCTGTTCAGTTAAGAACAAATCTAGTATCCGGACAGTTTGGGGTTTGTTCAATTTACATAAAAATGATAGTTGGTGGGCGATGGTATGGCCTCATCAGGCGACCTTTTAGCCTGGTTCCTCTGCCAGTGTAAACTTCCAAGCAAGACTTACAAGAAATTGCTTCTGGTTGAATAGTTCACTCAAGGAGCGATGAGTGTGTAGGTGTTCAGATTTGAACAGATTAGTTTTCACAAGAGCTCTATTCTGTTCTATCCTGTCAAACCACCTAGTCAGATCAACTTGGTTTCTCCTTAAACAGCAAAGACCCGAACTGTTTCTTTGAACAGATTGAATGTGCCACGCGGCTGACATTTGGTTATTAATGCGCTTCTTAGATTTTCTTAACTTTTTGCTAGTCCGTGTGTTATTGGGTTTCCACACCACATTGGGCCACATAAACGACATTTTCTCTGATTTCAATTTCGACCCACTGCAGTGTGGCCGGGAATTCTGTTGTGACTTTATCAGGGCGACAAAATTTATTCGGACCTGTCTTCATAAGCATCCATTGCTGATGTGGCCGAGAATCATGATTTAGAAGAATCAAACAACATAGGGGCAAACATTTAATCGTACTGCGGTTATTTAGCGCTTTAATGCGGGGAAACCCAAATCACGAATTTGACACCTTGGTCTTTATTTGGAAGGTTACTGACCTTCGTGGCCTTTCTTGAGTGCTGGAATGCAGAACTAGAAATCCAGTTTCAACATTGAGTCATCAATGAAGATGCATACTGAAGTGTTATGGTGGTATCCCGTCATAAATACATTGAGGGGGCCAATTGTTTTTGTGCATTACGCAAGCACACCGACCTCGCTCTCCCACAGTAAAGCAAGGACGAGATGTTGCTGGGTTTCAAAAGTGGACTCTGTGATCCCCCAACGATTAAACATGCTCATTGTCGCTTTACCTATTATAATCACAGTATATCATCCAGGATTCAGCTGCCACTCAAGACGAACTTGCGCGAGGCAGCATTCAGAGTCAGTTATTCCCCAAAATATCGGGTTTGCCCCCGGTCCTCTTGAGGCTAGAACGTTAGGATGCAGCACCCTTAAATGAGCCCCTGTTTGAGCCACGGAAGTATAAAAATTCTCACATTCCTGTCATAACAAGGTGTGGTGAAAATAAGCAAAGACGCTTCTCCCAAAAATTAAGAGAGTAAACATAACGCCTGTCCTGGATAACGATGAGAGAAACGGAAATATTCCACCCCTGGAAAGGAATTTAGACGCCATGGAATTCAGTTCACTCAACGCATCTAGGCCAAGTTAACAAGGGGAGCAGCGAGAAGCTGACTATCGTTATATCTTCAGGCGGATTATTAACCAAAAAGATACCCATGCTAATCCCGGTCTTCACTTTGCGGTTACAACTAACGCAAGCTAAAGGAACTTGACCTTTACCGAGATTATCATGCGCAAAAAAATATGTGGCTTGTTTGCAACGCATCTAAGATCCGTTAGTTAATCTGCCCGTGATAAAGGCGAATTAGAACGTGTTCTTTCATCTAATATCACCAGAATAACTGTTAGTAGAAGCCGTAATTCAATGTTCCCCGTTCTTGACGTTCAGTAATCCGCCATGGTGTTTGTCATCGTTTCGTCCTTGACTAGCCAAACGCTTGTATTCGCCGCCTGGTGTCATGAAATGTTCTCGATGAGGGATATCTCTAAACAAATTAACAGTAATTGCACGGCTTTGACAGAATCCACATCAATCGCTTTCGGACTCATTTCTTAGGATATATAAAATATTCAGGATTGTTGGTTTATGGCTACGTTACCGATAATTACAATGTGTTTTGAGTGTTTTTATGAGAGAAAGTCGCCCTTTACTGTCAAAACATTGAGCTGCCTTACTTCATAGTTTCTTATATTGTTACCATAATAAGCTTCTTGAGACACTCAGCTTCCGTTAATAATTTGTTTCCATTTTGAAATTCTACAACAGCTTCCACCTGGTGAATACGTCAGAGTTCCGCAAAATATTTTGTCAAAAGAGGAGCAAGTTATTTTGATTGAACTCCTGTCAAAATTCGATATGGTGGCACAGCTCGTGGCATCGCTTGTAAAGGAATCACGAAGTAACAAGAGGACATTCATTCTAAGGGGATTCGATTGGCGGGAACGACGTGGTCCCAGGTTTCCGGATTTTAAGGATAAAGAACGGATTCCAGACAATACATATTCCTGGAAGACCGCTTTGTTCTCATTTCGCCCTACCTGTTTAAAGGAACTGCACAGAATACATAACCATAAATGGTCTGGGAGTGTTGGAACGACCTCGGTGGAACGCTTCACGATTGATGACCACTCCGATGAATTTGCAACTGATAGAGCACCACAAAAAAGAAAAAGAAGAGGCAAAAGTTCGTTCTTACGACGATCACCCGGAACTAAAACTCTACCCTTTAAAAGGCGTAGACGCGTTTTACGATCCAAAAAAAAGTAACAAAGAAACCCATCCGCAGATTTTAACTCACTGTGGGACGAAATGGTGAAAAATGAATGATTCGATTCCTGCAGTTGGTTTTGGTCCATCAGCCAAATACTTATTCGTTTGCGATGAGATACATTTATTTGGTTTCACAAAAACTCAGAATTCATAGCTTCATATGGCATGAGACTGAGCAAGCAGTCATCTAAAGAGAAAACATAATAGGATAACTTGAAACTATAAAAATACCGCGAAAGAAACCAGATGACTAACAGCTAATAGTGCATATTAGGAAAGCCGTACACTATCAGTTGAGCCAGACGTCCGTGGAACGAAGGAATTAATGCTGAAGACATAAGTTGCTTGGTGTTTAGAGATAACCAGCGATCATTCTGTTTGTTTCAAATGATTCTTTAACTGGATAGGACACTTCCTTGCTGTTTGACACGACGATGAAGTGGACTCGTACACTGGACCAATAAGTGGCTATAAGTTGCTGGCACCTGGTACGTTGTTCTTTATATAACCGATCAATATATATGTATATATATATAACCGATAAAAATGCCGATCATCTGTCAGTTTTGACTAAAGCTACATTGCGCACAGCATGTAAAATGTAAATAACGGTTCACATTCCAGGCATCGGAACACAAGATTCACTAGATGTTTTCGTGCAGCGGAGATTTCAGACGCTCTTATGATTGCATGCTGAATGACAGCAGAATAGTTCAGGTGATTTGTTGACACGGGAATCTACTAAGAAAACTGTTTCTTATATTGGTGCCGTAATGTATGAATAAAAGCTTGCGAAACGTAGCGCATATTTATATATATACCGATAAAAATGCCGATCATCTGTCAGTTTTGACTAAAGCTACATTGCGCACAGCATGTAAAATGTAAATAACGGTTCACATTCCAGGCATCGGAACACAAGATTCACTAGATGTTTTCGTGCAGCGGAGATTTCAGACGCTCTTATGATTGCATGCTGAATGACAGCAGAATAGTTCAGGTGATTTGTTGACACGGGAATCTACTAAGAAAACTGTTTCTTATATTGGTGCCGTAATGTATGAATAAAAGCTTGCGAAACGTAGCGCATATTATTTCTACCTCGCAGGTCCCTTATCCCGCTCCGGAGTTAAATTGGTGAACAACACATACTTTTAAAATAAGCAAGAATGATATAAAATGGACTGTTAATAGCTGTTCTGGAGATGGTTCACTAGTGTGATTGGTATATTTAAACCCTTTTTCTGTTCACGCCTGAACAGGCAATATAACAAACACACAGTAACGTGTCAACCATAAAGCATGCCACTGCAGCCAATTAGGATTATTCGATGTGCATCTTGATTGTAAGAATTTCATTTGTTGGTCCCCCAAAAAATACTCAGCGTCCAAAATCAATCAAGAACAGGAGCAAGGAGGTCAGGTGAAATGTGTCCGCTTTTAGAAGAAAATGACATCGATTTTTAAGGTAGTGCGCGGCACCCTAATTTCCACACCCTGTTTTCCATTAGCAAGCGGATTCCTCTAAAATGCCAGCACTTTAATTTTGGAATTCAGATGAATAATCGCTTAATACTAAGAGATTTGATACTGTGACAAAAAGCGAGGAGCCTAGCTTACAGTCTATCGGACAGGCTGGATATGCGAAGTGGTTGTCGAGGCAATCTTTACTAGTGTACAAACGCTTTCACAAATTAACGATTAATTCTTCATGTGGACCAAGTGCAAGCGTTCATTATTCAGTTGAGTAGGGCACCTTGCTACTGGCAGTAATGTCTTAAGAAGAGGGTGGGTTGAAACCTCGTATCTTCTAATGGATATTTGAGTGCATATGGTAAGTGACATGCACTTTTTTCTCTGGCAAATGCTTCTGTGAAGAGTCAGTTAATCTTCATGGTATTCACGCACTGCCTGCTTAAAGAGAACTTCACCGGTGGTTATACAATATTATAACTGAGCACTAACAGCCATTTCCTTATAGAATTATGACGGGATTTGCTGTCAACTAAATGGACATCTTTTTACACGACTGTAACGGTCCCGTCGCAACTAACGTTCTGACGGGTTGAGCAGAAAAATATACATGAGCCCTGTATTACATTTCTCTGTTCTTGTCTTTATCCGACAATATATTTAGGGATTCGATACTCGGCGTCATTTAAAGAGGAGGTGGATCCACAGCTTCTTCAGTGGTTTCTGTGTAAAAATCTTCGAGACCTAACCTATGCTAACTAGCATTCGAAACCATACAGAAATGTGACTGGAAGTTCTTTTGAAATTTATGGAGTTCACCATACCTAGTACAAAGTAATGTTTCCTTAGCTATCCTATATCTCATGGAAGTGCAATGGACCTAATCGAATTCTAGGCGCTCTGAATTCCGAACCTCTTACAAACGACAAAATCTGAGTTCCCGATTAGAATAGAAGTTTTGTGCCCCTCTGTTTTTCAGTGTTTGTGATTTGGGGTGACATCAAGAACAGCATCATCGCTGGTTTTTAAAATGAATAAAAACGTGTGGACAATTACATCAAAATTAACCCTTCAAAATATCCGTCTAGTCAAGTGATAGCATTTCAGACAAATACTGACGTTTTAGGACGCATGTTGTTCTACAGATCAACAGTCATTTGTCATTTGTAGCACATGGTCGATCAGAACACAATCTGGCGGGCTGTCCCGTTATAACTATCGACCAGCCTTCAGCTGAGACTGGACTGGTCGACATCACCCTGACTGGTGGTGAAACGTTTGCAGCCAAACTGTCCAGCTCAGTTAAACAAATCAACGACCATTACGTAAACATTTGACGAGCTTATAGCAGCATGAAGTCCGCTGCTTTTAGGTGGTAACTCTTCTAAAAGAGACAGAGGAACAAGTGACATGTGTGAAATCACCAGTTCAGCTTTGTGCCGTGGACATCCGGGCCGCCGGTTGGTCGCTGCCTTTCGATGTTAACCTAAACAACGTATGTCTGACAAACATCATTATTGCTTACGAGACAACGTTCACCGTTTGGTCCACAGAAAATCGTTGATGGTTGCGGTCTTTGTTAGTTCGGAGCTGTTAGTCTTTACAAATTTACTACCACTTGTTTATCAATCCTTTGACTCCAAATTTAGTCGTACATTCATGAGACTTATTATCAGTGTGGTGGAATATTTGTAGGTCGGATGCATTCATTGGTAATTGATTAGGTGATTGTTGATCGCTTGGCAATAGATACAGAAACTACAACGTCCTCTGTTGGAGCCGGTAACATAACACAATAAGTTGTGATACGGCACGAGTTAATCAATATGTTTGTCAAGTGCGCCAGCTTTGGGGACAGTTACACGAAAACATTGGTCGGCTATTCTAATGGTGTATGTCTATGTGCGTACGTTGAACTCGATAAAAGCGTGAATTCGCACCTGCTGTTTCAGCTTTTTATGTATATATATATACATATATGTATATATAGATATATACATATATGCATATACAATCCGACCGGTGGGATCCCGTTTTAGCTGGTCCAGTGGAAGCTTCCATAAATCCGACCTTACAACTCACCTTAGACAATGAACCTGGTGGAAAACACCACCTTGATAAAGACTGATTACCGTGTGAAAACATAGTCCTTTTTCCTCAGTTATTTCTAAATTCTTCGAAAGTGGTGATTTGCTGCGATAAGCTGAGTTAGGGTCAAATTAGGGTATAGAATCATTCACACTGAATTTAGCAACCAAGACCACATTGAGAGCTGAATGATAACGAGTAAGTTTAGTTTTTGCTGAAGACTAAGTGCAGGTCGTTGCAAGACTCACACGATCCTCTTGGACGTGTCCGTCTAGGCTAAAATTATCTAAAATCATGTCGAACAAAATACAGGTTAGTGGACATGAGACGCCGGATTGACAAAACAATAAATTCGTTTTATCCAAAGAATCGAATTCAGTGGCATACAGTTACTACCTGAGCGCAGGAAGAGGAGTTGGCAATTTAGTGACACCAAAGATGACGCAATGTGCATTACATGGACAGGCCAAAATGTCATATGACAACGGCAACCAAAGATGTTGCACGGTTGGTTTTGTGCATGCAAGCCGGCTTCTGAACGTAAACCGACAATGAATATTTGATAGACAGAAAGTTCCTGTTTGGATTGCTTGATATCACTCGAACCGAAGCCCTCAGGTTTATCTAGGAACCGATTTGCAGCAGGTGTTTAGAACATGGTGTGCAGGTTCACAGTTTTGATTTCAACATTTCGGAGTTACCTGACCCTGTTGATGTGTACCCTGTCTTGCTTTCTGATGGAAATACAACCATGCTGCTGATGTAAAAATGTGGCAAGCAAGAAGGGAAGAAGGAATGTGATAAGTTACGCCTAAAATATTGCAAAATCGTATCAGTCTTCGTCTGATGTGAATGTGTCGCATTTTAGAGTCAGGATGCTACCTAAATATAAAGAGCCGAAAAAGTTAGTTGATCGGCACAACTAGGCTGGATAATGGGTCTCCGTACTCTATTTTGATTAAAAGCCATATCTTCTGATTTTGAAAGCGCATTCGTCTTCAAACTTGGTACTTCAGGTGCGCCCAGTGTGCTCTAGTGTAGCAGCTGTAACATCCTTGTCTCTCTTGCCAGATGTCCTGGGTTCATGTGTTTGCATGTTCAAGAACTGTACTGTCGACGAGCTTAAGTCGGAGCGGAACTTGTCTCCAGTGCTCTTTGATGTAGAACAACCAGACCAGTTGTGCCAGGGCGAGATTGAAGCTTCCACCATTAGGGTTGTGAATACGACTTTGAAAAACCGGCATTCTTTAACTGGTAGCTTTTCAAGCGCTTTCACATGCTGAAGACGATTTGGTGTAAAGATGAATGCTTCAGAAAGCTCAGTTGGTATACTGTATGCGTATGCAGGCCTCCGTGTGCACGAATAAACTTGATTTGTGTACATAAGAACTAACGGGAATCAGAAGGTACAGACTGGTTTTCAGAGCAACACCTATGCGCGGTAATGCGCCTGACCATACTTTGCAATTTATCGTTTTCAAACCCCCTTCCTATCTTTTATTATTACCGCGTATTCTCTCCGGCAGAAGCCACATTTCATGAATCAGATATATGCTGGATTTTTCTAAACTTACTGAAAGCAAACCAATACCGGAAACCCAATTTGAAATTAATGCATGAGTACTCGGATTAAACTGCAGCGCTGGTCTACGTCATTTATCTGAATATGGTGCTTTGTACCATACCACATGAAAACCTTTCCAAAACCATAATTATTCAAGATGCACCAAAATAGCTTACTTGTAGTCTTCAGAATTACTCAGAAAAGACTTCCTCTCCTTCCAATGTTGTCTTTTTTTGCATGCTTCGTTGATCGTATGGAAAATACTGCGCAAGAAGACTTCAGCTTCTGCCTGTGAATCTTATTACAGCGCAGTTATTTCGGCTAGGGTTGAGTTAAGTCATTTGAAGCTGCGTGCAACAGTGAAGGAAGTGCACAAATCTTGCCCCTCTTTGAATCTAATAACGTGTGTATAAAGTAATCAATGGTTTGTCAAGGGAGATCTGACATGATTCGCAGAATAAGGGAAAGGTGTATGCTCCTAAATAATTTCGTGATTTTCCTCCTTTGATATGTTTCTCTCAGAACACTTCAAATACGCAAAACCGGTCACAGATAGTACAATTGATGACTGAATTTGAAAGTTTTGTGCTTTTGGGTGACGTTAGTTGTGAAGTGACGGAAGCCCCTCCCAGAAGTCTTCATGGATCAAAACTGGACGAATGTTCACAGTCTTGTTTCCCTGAATATTACAAGAAACGTTCTGCTGCGACCTTAGGGCACACGGTCGAGGGTTTTCATGCAAGGCGATTTCGACAGGTTGGCTGATTGAATTAACATATCGTGACGAAACCAACCATTTGGTAAACTCGAGGAAACAAAATGAGACGAAGTATCTGGTGGTGCAACTACATCTTGAACAGTCCGCAACTGACCTTCGAGTTCTGAAGCAGTTGGACCTGCTGGCCCAGAGGACAATTTCAACACGTGTTCGTTGTGGCTGTTCTGGTTTTTACTAGGATTCACGCGTAAAGCTAAACGCTGAACGGTCAAATTCCACATTTGATCAGCCCCATGTTTATATGCCTGCTAAGTACTCTACCTAGTCAGAACGTAAAGGCTTTCATTTAAGCAGATGTCCGGGAATAAGCAGGGTTGTACGAGGGATTTTGAGATCAAAACGGCAGGATCTGGAAAGATATGTGATCAAATTTGAGGTGATTAATTGCTAACTGTGAATGACGCAACTGTGATCCGTTTAGGTAGCTGGATCCAGGTACTCAAGGTCAAACTTTGTTACTTGCTTTGAACTGATGGTTTTGTCCCGTAAATTCGCTTTTGTGACTGATACTTGTTTGTTTAGGATGTAGCTAAAAAATGTTTCTCTCAGTGAATTTTCTGAAGAAATACATTTTAAAAGGCGCACACAAAAGCAACTAAACAAATCACAGTTTCTAATTACGGTTTTCGAAGATTTCAAGTATACAGTAGTGAAGCTCCATTCAGAAAACTCCAAATCTTACAAAAATAAAGCCAAGCATTTATACATGTATACGGCGCTGTGATTGTACAATCAGAAAATCGGTTTTATTTGCAGACGGAAAGAAAAAAAGGTTGTTTGAAGCAAAGAAGATTAGGATTTATGTACAAACCAGGAATTTAACCTCCACATTTCTAAAGAATCCAATTAACTTTTATCAAGGCCCACGAGGCAGCCATTCGCATTTTATCACTGTATAACTACAAACGTTGCAAGTGCGGCTTATCCATGTTGATTAAATCAAAACCGAAATAGTTTTGTCAGTTATTAGCATGCCTTCACAACCAGGCGACACTGTCACCCTGGAGGTGCGTTACAGGACGTGTATCATGAGTGTAACATTCTGTAGACGCGATCAGAGACGGAGTTTGGCAGACAGCAACCGAAAAAATTTTAATAATCAACGGGACTGGAGCACAAGGTACTTGGGTATGTGAATAACAGATCCTGTGAGACCACACCTAGGGAGAAAACATGATCATTGAGGCTGTATCCTTTTTAAATGGAAGAGCTAGACTGAAACGTTTTCGCATTTACAATATGCTCTTCCCCTATTTTGTGTGTTGTTCACAACATCATACATCTCACCCTGTTGAGTGGGTTTTGGTTTACATGATTCATATATTATTCAATAGTTTTCAAACATATTGACTGATACAAGGAAGAAAGTGAAACTGAACACTACCAATTGAGTCATTCCTTCACGTTTGTGTATAACCATTTTGATTCAAACACTCCATATCTTCCCTCGACTTACCAGATAGAACATGATCAATGTTTCTCAGTCCTGTCCGAGAGTATCCGGTGAATCGGTTACGAAGTCCCAGAGGTTCACTTTCGGGCTATAATTCCAACTTCAAGGTGGCATCTCAATACATAGGCAGAGGCGAGTTACTTGTGTACGACCGAGTTGCCTGTTACCTCATCTTGCCTCTCCATGGAAGTTAGATGCAACAGAACCTATACGACCTATTAGTCTACCCACGTGACAAATGAACGTCACGGAGCCTTCGCATAGAATAGAAAAGTGTGCCAGTGCGCATGTCGTCATTTCTTTCACTGACACCGACTTCGTCTCTTGTGTGTTGTGGATCTAATAATGACATGCATTCGGTACACTTCAAAGTGTTCTGATCACATAATAAAACACGACAGCTTCCTAGATGATTTTTGATTACATGAGTCCCCACCCAAGATAAGCTTTTTTTAATCTCAGGCCCAACATGACATTACACTGATCTAGTTAGGTATCCTTCAGATGTGGTGCAGTTGTGAGCACTTTCTGGCCTGGCACGGTAAACAAAGTTAGCCTCAGTCCTCGTGCACCTGCAGTTGCATTTGAGGCAGATTGAATCATCCGCCATTTGTCCGGTTTCTTAAGAACTGTCAGTCTTCCTGAAGGAAACTACTCACAAGGTTGCTGAAAATTGTTCGACAGCCCACGACCGATGTCGCCTTTCTTGGGGCTCATCAGGTAGGCACAGTCCCCGAGTTTCCGTCAATCTTATGATCCTTTATGAAAATATACTGCGACATCTCGAAAATCGTGCCAAATGAAACATGATGCGATCTGTGTGCAGCACTTTCAGTTTTAGAATATCATAAACGCGAAACTCAGTTGAGTCTCTCATGAAAACCAAATTGATTTACAAATGAGTGTATTTCTCGAATTGTAGGTTTTCTTTTTTCTGTTCAAAACATTAATACCTGATCATCGGAAACTCTAAAATCACCTAGGGCGCATGCAAGTGAAGACCGAAATAGCTTTCTCTGTTTCAGAAAGGTGAGTTGTTTGTGGCACGTTGCATCTTCAACCCTATTAGAGGCCGCATAATTTTGTTGAGAATGATGTCTTATGCAGACTTGTGGTTCTGGATAAGTTGGAATTAGAATGGAAAACATTTGCTTATATCGTGAGGAAGCTTAGACCGCATTGATAGTAAGAATTACTTGGCTACGAATGCAAAAACTAATCATTGTATTGTACGGATTAATAATAGAATAAGCGTAATCGACGGGACAGACGGCGTTCTATTATAAATGTCAACGGTTAGACCAAATGCAATCATGAAAAGTGTGAAAATTTACGGTCTGAAAGCCATTCACTTCAGTTGATCTGCTGATTTTCCTGAACAACAAATCTATTTCGAATTTTCTACTATACTGATTAGGCTGAACGAATATTGAACGGTTGAGTGTTGACCTCTTGGAGGAGCGACGTGCTGCTGTAATTTGCCGCGACATGTTGAAAGTTTTTATGCATGTATTCGGTTTTTAAGTTTTCAAGGTTGGAACTGATAACAAAGTCAACACAGATGTTCACATCGACAAAAAGGAAGTGCCTATAATTTTGGCATATTGTGTGCATCGTCTTGAAAGAAGTTGCATGGCTGAGTGAAACCTAAGAGAAAGGCGCAATCCATCTTACATAAAACATTCAACGACATGCTGATGGTAGTAGGATTAGAAACAGGATGTGGGGTTCATATGGGAAGATGAGCATGAAGATCAAGGTGCCCATTTTAATCCGCGTTGTTCATTAGCTGGATAAGGATTCCTTTACACTGAGGTTCTGGAGACATATCTCAGCTAATAAACTTCTGAATTCTGCTTGGCAGAGTTCACAAGTAAGAGTGTAAACGCTGTGAGGGACATCCAGGGATGATTGCGCAAAAATACGATATATGTAAGGAGCGTCAGAAAACAGACGTTTCCGACTGATTTGATAGACAAGTTATTACAGGCAAGATCACATCAACAGAATGCATAACCGATACCTTGCCTATAACCATGAATCACCAGAGCAGACTTGAAGCTGAACGAGATCCAACATGGTGCCGCCTTCAGGCGGAAGCGGTAGTACTACGCCTTTATCAAGATGCAGGAGAATTTGTCCTGTCTTGGGAACGCAATCCAATCATACTACGGTGTCACAAACAAAGCGGCAGTGTGCCATCCAAAACGAAAAGAAATGAGCCGATTCTTCAATAACTGCGGCCAATTTTGCCCCCATTTTAGAA
The DNA here is from genome assembly GCF_000715545.1 of Opisthorchis viverrini. Taxonomy (NCBI): domain Eukaryota; kingdom Metazoa; phylum Platyhelminthes; class Trematoda; order Opisthorchiida; family Opisthorchiidae; genus Opisthorchis; species Opisthorchis viverrini. Next base: position 1,072,897 of record NW_008751797.1, read on the forward strand.
ACATAATTCTTTCACCAGAAACAATTTGGTTGAGCACTACAACTTGCTGTTCAATGGGAATGTCTGCGCAGAGTATTAGCAACGAGGGTAGAACGAGTTGGGTTACATTTGATTTTCCAACTCGAGATCGATGAAAACCTTGTACGAAACATCATCAATAGTGCTGACAATGCTGTCAGACCAGTCTAAATAGGGTAAGGCAATGAACTGCTCAGGTATATCACCGAATTAGAAGTTTAATTCGTGCACCTGACAATCAGAAGGTGCTTATGATTGTTGCTGTAAAGCATTTCACACCCAGGGACAGTTCTTGTTACGAAGTTGCGTTTGTGAACATATTACTTTAAGAGCGGGTTGGTCCTCATGCTCGTTTATTTCCTTAGCTCAACGGCATCCCATGGGCTATTCTTCTGATATGAGCTACTCTTCGTCCTCCGGAAGTGAATGAGAAGCTCCGAAGAGAACCCATTAGTTAAATCAACTTTTGGAGCAAATGCTTCTCCGTAACCTCCTTCGTTTCTCAGGAATTTTTGCAATTGGTTTCTTGGGAAGCGGATGTAGGATAAAGCATCATGGAGCAGAGATTATAAATGCGTATCGCAATCCGCAGATAGCCGGTCAGATTAAGACATTTAGGGCTATCAAACCCTAGCAAAGAAATAGTATTGCTGTTTTGTATTATTACAGAGTGGCTACACATATGGGCACATTCCACACAACATCTCACGACCACGAATTTTTATGAGCCTAAATCCTAAAATGTAAGGTTTTAATACTGAAAAACTACGGTAACTTAAACAGATGCAAAAAGTGGTTGTTGGTTGAATTTTTGGGCGACACGTCTTAGGAGGATATCGGAAGATCAGCCTGTTATAGTCATTTGATTACCCGATTCATCAGTTGCCCGTCATCTCTTTGAACGATCGATATCTATTGGCAATCTGCCGTGACTGATTGAAGAACCACTTATAGGCTTCTGTTAGATCGGATGATGCTCTCCAGTGCGACACAGTAGGAGGTCGAGAATTCATGTGAATTCCTTTGAAAATTTTAATTTTTATGATTAAGTGACCCAATCTGTTTACTTTAAGGCCGCGGTTCTTGTCTGGATGTTCAGCTAACTGCGAGACCTCGCATCCCCCTCGAATTACCCGAAATTCGGTCTCTTCCTAGATAGACATCAAGTGCTAAACGCATAGCTGTCTAAATTTTGAAACGAATCCCTCTGATGGACAAAAGCACATCAAATGAAGAAACAGATCTTTGAACCACAAACACAATTTTGTTACGTATCGGCTGACATTACTGGTCATACGAAGCCCAAAAACAGCACAAAAAAAGCGCGGCGTTTAAACTAGTGCAAGGTCTTTCGTCCGCGTTTATGTGCATACTAATACCGGACGCACCCCAAAAGACGTTTGATTATTCCAATTTGAACTGACTATAAGTAGAACAGATAAGTAATCGATAAGTGGCCATTTCCGGTTATTCACTTACCAGCATTTGGTCCGAGGTAAGTTTACATGGTTAATAGTGTTCCGGGTTGGATTTTTGTTATATCTTGAATGATTTTGATGCCGGACGCCAAAAAATGGGTTATATTTTTATATCGTTTAGTTAGTTGCAAAAAATCAGTTGTTTTAGGATGAAAACCATGAACTGTTTCCAGGAAGCTGTCTCCATAACTTGAAAACAGCTGGACTGATCAAGAACAACTTCACTATTGGAATGTGATAGTTTGTTCTAAACTGGGTGTAAGAATGTAGGCTACCTATGTAAACAGGTCGATGAAATCATTCATTCGAAACGGTGAATCTGATACCGACGTGTGGATGATCAAAATTTGAGTACACTCTATTATTTCTCACATTCAAAATATTTTTGACCGGGTGGCTTGAGGCCTTAGTTCGAATAATAGCAAATATATGTGTCAGACTTTGGGCAATGGGCTTGGCTGACACTTCAAAATGAATGGAACACTTCTGAAATTGTTACGGAGCAATGTCGTACAGTAGTTTTTGGTCAGTTTGTCTCACTGTCCCTTATCCTAAAACTAGTTAGAGATACACCTATTTGCAGACAAAAAGAAAGGCAGGACGTTCAGATTAAGAGCTTCAACTCACGCAAAGCATATGCACGGTATGGTTCATTTCAAAAAAGCGTGTGGTGTAGAGAATATCTTGTAGTACACTAACGGACTTTTGAAATAATTTACTTCCCGTCGGCTGACTTTGCAAAATTAAGCAGACTACCCTGCTCGCTTGGAAGCTAGCATTAAATACTCACGAACAGCTGTGTATTCCCAGCTACGTAAGCTACAAAATCAAAGAAGACGTTCCAGCTAGTGATTGTGTATTGGGTGGTTCCTGCTCTTGGTGGCTGAACGGGTTTCTCGATCAAAGGCGTTGTTATATAATCTTTGGGCAAACTTTTCTTGCGTATGCACATCGGTCTAAGTCCGATACTAAACGTTCGCTGTTCACAATTTGACTTTCCCCTCCAGACTCGCAAACGGTCAGGACGGTGTCTTTTCAAGTTATGGTATTTTCTTAATTTGGTTGCAACCGTCAGCCATCTTGGTATGTTCATTTTTCATTGGTACTGCTGTGAAGCCGAGGTAAAAGGTACCGGCTGCAAAATCAGTAGTGTCCAGCTAAAAAGTAACAAACAAGATGACAACACTGATCCAAAGTTTGTCCTGTAGCTGAATCGGTCTATGCTGAAAAACCAGTGACAACTACACAGCTGTTGCCTCCATATTTGGAATCATCGGCAGTGCTCATCACATAAATGTTCATGGAAATTCGAACTGGCCTGCTTGGCTAGTGGTTGAAGGGTAGACCATCGGGTCACCAGCGGCTGGTTAGCAGTTAGACAAAATATAGCTGCAATCATCCTTCTGTCTTGGTCCCGTGGTCAAATTTTGACTGACTCAGCGAGTTACGACCCATCGTATGGAAGTTTTACACGCCGTGTAAATTATCCTTCCTTCTAAATAACCTGTAGCCCACTGATTGCATCAGGGAATTCAGAAATTTTGCTTTTGTATCCTAAATACTAAAGCCTGTATAACGGAAGTAAGCCTGTATAACGGAAGTAAACGTTCGGTTAGTATAACAATTAGGCCAATCAGATGGTCAAACCGCACTGTCTAAAAAGGGTGATAATTGATCGAATCCAAAATGGTGAATCTAGACTGCTAGTATTGAAATTCCCCAAACAGATTTGCTAACTGGTGATTACAAAGAGAGCATTTGTTTATTCCGTGCGAAGGAAGAACATGTCATTCAATTTTCAAACAGATGGTACTGATGGAAGGCGGGTAATTCACATTACTGAAACCACTTTTGAAGACAGTAATAACTTTTCCGGGGATCTAGGCAAAGAAAATTCCACCCAAGTGAAGGCACTCAATGTCAACTCAAAACATGCTTTTTGACTCGGCCTGTCGCATCCTTCGGCTCAAAGAAAGCGTGGCGCTCAGTTGTATTTATTACACAAGACAGATAAGGCTGAATTATGAATGAAACTTATGCCATTTGCGGTCAGCATTACATAGCCAAATAGGTTTTGAATGCAGCTGAGTCTATTCGACAACACTACTCCCCGCTTAGCAATTAAATTTCTGAATGCCCCAAAACAGACGTAGACGACTATTGAATTCGTACAAGATGGAAAATGTTTATACAGAATTTTTTCTCAAAAGTTCTTGACTAAGTGGAACCGGGTCAGGGATTTCGACCTTTTGGACAGGGCAAAATTAAGCTCGAAACTACGACTTACAAACTTTCTTCGCCGGTCAAAGAACGCGTGTTTCTTCATAGTGAGGACCATACTGTAATCTACGCAATCATATTACTGAAAACCAAATGCATATGGCACCAACAATACAATCATAGTGTAAGGAACGAAACTGATGAGCTCAAGTCTTATTTAGTTCCCTTTGTGAATACTCTCATGTGTATGTCCATTTTGGCTCCGGAGACACACGTCAATTGATTTCATAATGTGAGTTCAGCCAAAAAAGTCTCAAAGGCAAATAAAAGACACCATCTGTCACCGGATGTCAGCGCTGTCCGGTAAAAATTATCGGATGGAATAACTGTAAGGATTTTTGATTTATTTGCATTAAAAGTGTCGCCAGATTCTGTCGGAGCTTTAGTTCGGCTAGTATTTTTATCCGAGAAAATTAGTGAAATGGAAGAGAATGAACAAGTCAGTCGTCGCAAATAATGTCAAGACTCCTAGAATCGGCTGTGGCGTTATGTCCAGTGTCGCTCCTGATTCCTCCTCTGATGCTGCCCACTTAATCTGGATCCACGCTGTCAACTTAACAAAATACATTACCGGTTAGACAGTCGGATCAACCGTAAGTTATCTTGGATATTTTTTATTCAACCGTGTTCTGAGCCAATGGGCTGTTTCATTCCTGTGGGTCTAAGTACTCAAGTGGCTGTATGGATTGTTTTTACATTACCACCTCAGACATTTGACGCCCCAGGAGTAAGATAGATATAAGACAATTTTAGTGAAGAGCTTCACAGACTCTTCGATTAACAGGTGTCTAATTTTTGCACACGTTGGATCTCCAGGGATCTATAGGAGGCCGATTTAGGAGTGAATAATTCACGGGATTCGTTCAGTTCCAGCAACTATCAAAAGGTTTAAGATGCCTAAAAATTGTCCAGAAACCTCAACTCTTACAATGAAAATGTTAGGCTTAGGGCTCATGCTAGCGGCTCCGTCAAATATTTCAACTGTCCTCGGAGCTTCTATTAGTTTAAGTTAAATTAGTAGCCACGAATGGCGTTGCTGTCATCCACAGTCGATGAACTCGCTGGTGACTGGTTACTCATTCAGTATAGATAGTTTGGTTCGCTTGCTGAACTTGGCAAGTTTGTTGCAAACTTTACATCAGAAATCGAATAAACACCATCTGGTTTCTTTTGTGAAGCAGAACTCAGAGGTGCACTGGCTGTTGGGCGCTGAATGGTGGGGTGCGTGTGGTGATATAAGTGTTGCTGGAAGAAAATGAACCCCAAATATGACAAGTTGTTCGCTTTGATAGTCGTGCTGATCGACCTTACAATTGATCTGTTTAGTCGACGCCCACTTGACCCTGGGGCTCAGTCTGTCTTCTCTCATCCCGTAGTTGTAGCTTCAGTGAGTTCGAATTTTAATCCCTCTTGGTTCCACTCTGCGGCCTTCACTGATCCGCATCTAGGGGGATTCCTGTCTCTCAGTTGTTTCGTCCGTTTGTTGCCTTCATTTTGCGAGTATGGTCGATCCACGGGGTTCGGCACGTGGTGCGTCCACTTCAACTTTCCGTCATACGGAATTACTTTTGGAATCCCATGATTCTAAAAATTCCCCTCTTTGTCTTTTATTCACGAGTGTCAAGCTTCGAACGTTTCTTGAAAACAACTTCTTGGCCGTCATTCATGGGTAACAAACATAGAGGTCACTCCCTGTGATTTCCGTATCCGATCACCGAAACGTCCATGATTGGTAGTCTGGTGTTGCCTTCCTGTTTGACTGTAAACTTGATGCCTTCGAATGAAATGTTGAGCAATTTGAGTGCACTCTGAAGTGAATCTCGTTTCATGACGACGAAAGTGTCATCTACATGGCGAATTAATAGTCTAGCATTCGTGATTGATGGAATAACACTTTCAAATTTCCGCATCACGCTTTAGCGATTAATATTGAAATGAGGAATCCCGTTGGATATTCATTTGTTGGCATCCGTTAAAGTATGTATATGTGCAGAAGTCCAGCAACTTGCAAAGACACTCCTGCTCTACTGTCCTCATTTTGTTCGAATTATTTCGTAGTATTAGTAGTAGCCGTTTAGGCCCAGCAATTAGGAAATCGTGCCAGGCATTCATAGTTAATGATGAATGACGAAATACACCCATTTGCAAACAGATCTGATTTTGCGAAAGACTCACCTAAAACCCAGATAAATCTCTCGTTTTTGTGATGTTTCTAGTTTACTGAAGAAGTTATTCTGAGCCTCCGTAAAATTCTGATACCAAAATCACTTGTATCACTGTTGAAATCAAGTCCCTTAGCTTTCTTTTATTCTCACATTAGAAGCTGGTAGTTCAATGCAACTCAAAACTGCTGCGAAGCTAAAGCATAGGTCTAAATACTGACCAATAATAGGCCTCGTCAAACAAAAATGCAGCTGTCTAGAATGCAACTGTCATTCGTCTAACTACTTCCGGTTTCCATGGCAATCAAAGTTTTTATTGGTAGTTCCATATTTCATATTCACGTTACTCTGGTTGCAACGGGCGTTCTCCTGTCCTGGTGAACTTATTCTGATGAGTCCACAGTAAAAAAGAAAGCGCTGGACTCTAGTTTCGCACTTATTGGATTTCATCATCTGTGCATACACTTGACCCTGCGGGGTTTGAACTCCGCACATATGGCTTACGAGGCGATGAATTTTTACGTCTGAACAGGCGAAGATGTTCGCGCTTGAGCGATACGATTGGCTTGCCCTACGGCTGAACGACAGCCCGGTAACTGTACTGGTTGTGTCGATCAATGCGCCCGCCTGTCAAGACCTCTCAGTCGGGTAGCAAAAAATGCGCTCTCTTGTTCAGACGTGAAATTTTTACTGTGTCCAGCGTGAGCTAGTAAAATGCTGCTCCGAAAATCAGGTGATGTGAACGTTGGTTACCTGTGACCACGGTTATAGGGTCTTGCACCCGTAGTATGCACGCTGTGAAAACACCAGGGGCAGTGATTCTCCGAAGATTAGTTGTTCACGACAATTTCTATGGACGGACAACAGAAAGAAACCTTATGGGTCGAGGCCCAACAAGCAAAGTTGTGCACCACTAGTACTTGCATATAAATCAACCAAATTGGCAGGCACTGTGTTGTACCCGCCTTTCTCTACAACCATGAGACTGTCCTATTATTAACGGGTCGCACCTGACTTCGATAAATAAAACGTCACTAGTTGAGGTTTCTTCCAACGGTTACGCTCCTCATTTGTGCGTTGCTAAATGCAAATAAGGCAGATCGACAGTCAGTCATCGAGTACTGATCATCACGTACCTTAAAATGACTCAAACTCAGAATTACTTACCCCAAAACCACCACAAAATAAGCAAACTTAGCTGTTAACTCGAAGACTTAGGGAGTAATAAATGAATGTCTCTGGGGTAGCTGGAGAAAATCTTCGACATGCACCAAGCTGTCGATTCAGCGGTGGGAAGATGGCTACCATTCTCTCGAAAACTACCATTTTGGATGGTTAGTGAAGCTTTTTTAAAAATTCAAAGACACTACAAATGAATGAGACTACTTTTTCAAAAGCAGGAGACGGCAAAGAGACTCAGGTACTGTAAAGTAATATGCTGGTTACATAAGCTAAACTCAATTCACGTCTGCTTGTTTAACCGATTTAAACTTTGGTGCCCAGTTTTGCGTGTAATCCCTCCACGAGCACTAAAATCATCCACAAGACCACCGAATTTGGGGAGAAAACAATGTTCTTCGGCGAACCGTATGGTTATATAAAGCTGACTTTAGTGATTGTACGTGCTGCTACCCCATGTACTATTTCCAGGTTTGTTAGGTTTGTCTACATCTATGTGATTTTCCTGTGCTTGTTTTCCACCGGTATGTATGTCGCGCACCTCAGCTGTTTGCCGTATTTAGTGCACCCCACATCTCTATCTTTAGGTTGCTTAAGTCATTTGGTCCTCTTTGTGTATGAATCGAATACACTGCTTCCAGTACTACCTTTAGGTGTCATATTCGCAGATGTAAACATCGACTTTTTCATTCCACTTATTATGTGCTACGAAAACACGTGTGTGCCGTTGTTTGGTGGGAAGGTATCCTGTTTTCTGCCCGATACCCTGCTTGATATTCTCGACCTGAGGGATAGATAGCCGGCTGTTTTGGCGAGCCTGAAATGGTGTTTCCATCCAGCTGATGCCTCATGCAGAGTTCTATGGTAGGAACAATAACATCCAGGAAAGCATACGAATTTCCTGTCTCTTAAATGTTCGGTTGAGAGATTAATGTACATCTTACGTGAGTCTTTAGGTAGTAGACACCAAAGGCAGGGGCGAGACGGACCAAGAGATTGGGGCGCGAATTTACTGACCGGAAGGTGGTTCGAACCTGACTTCTGACTCTCGACTTCCCTTGTCTAGACTTGGGTGACGTGGCCGTATCTCAGCCCTCGTGCCTCATTCGTGTGGTGTGGCAGCTAGGTACCGTAAGAGTACTACAGCTGAACGAGACACTAGACGCTATCTATCTATCTATCTATCTATCTATCTATCTATCTATCTATCTATCTATCTATCTATCTATCTATCTATCTATCTATCTATCTATCTATCTATCTATCTATCTATCTATCTATCTATCTATCTATCTATCTATCTATCTATCTATCTATCTATCTATCTATCTATCTATCTATCTATCTATCTATCTATCTATCTATCTATCTATCTATCTATCTATCTATCTATCTATCTATCTATCTATCTATCTATCTATCTATCTATCTATCTATCTATCTATCTATCTATCTATCTATCTATCTATCTATCTATCTATCTATCTATCTATCTATCTATCTATCTATCTATCTATCTATCTATCTATCTATCTATCTATCTATCTATCTATCTATCTATCTATCTATCTATCTATCTATCTATCTATCTATCTATCTATCTATCTATCTATCTATCTATCTATCTATCTATCTATCTATCTATCTATCTATCTATCTATCTATCTATCTATCTATCTATCTATCTATCTATCTATCTATCTATCTATCTATCTATCTATCTATCTATCTATCTATCTATCTATCTATCTATCTATCTATCTATCTATCTATCTATCTATCTATCTATCTATCTATCTATCTATCTATCTATCTATCTATCTATCTATCTATCTATCTATCTATCTATCTATCTATCTGTCAACCCTGACAGGGTGATTGACAGGGATCGAAGGCTAACACGTAATGTCACGTAATCGAGCTTAATTTAAAATACTGTTGGTCGCATGCGAGATGCAGGGTGATCAAATCATAGATCGTAGACGATGAATAGAAACACGATGTATGCTGTCGGGAGAATGGACTTCTTGAAAAGGGAACATAAGCCAGCTAATCAGAATGTCAGATGCAAAAACTTGACAACCTGGGAGGATCCAGGTGTTCGAGCAGGAAAATCAGAAAACCTTTTTGCTACAGAGTGGATGCGAGTACTACAGAACGCGTATAATGAAGAGACTCTGATTCGGCTGCTTAAAGACAAGCATAACTGGATCACTCGCAAACAGTGGTAGCACGGTGAAAATATTTTGGAGGAGGAAAAATGGGAAATTACTGAAGCCTTGAGTTGAATGACGGAATAATGGGTGGCATTCTCATAAAGTCATCCCGGTTTCTACCACGTACGCATATCCTCCTATAGGTGCTGTGTCGCAGACCAGTAACTGGCCTTGCGAACTGGTTTGCGATGGCTGGGTGTAAGGATTGCGTTGATCAAAGGTTACTGAATGCCGCATCGCAACCAACAACAAGTATTGGTTCAGTGTTGCAAAGGACTGGATTTCTTGGCAATGGGAAAAAGGTTTAGTCTGATGTCTGCCTCTGTACTGGCACAACTATTCTGCTTAGTGCAGTCAACAAGGCAGAAGTTGCTCTTCGCCTCTGATTCCATTGGACCTCATTAACTTTGCACATCGGTGACCGTGTCAGGAGTTGAAACCTAGACGGTCGACCTATGAAGCTAACGCGCTGCCATCACTGCAGCAACACACACTGAAGACGTCTTAATCATCACGTCAGAACGGGTAAAGATCTTCAAGCCAGAGGGATGCTGTTGATTTGCTAACTTAGTAAGAACCCTATATGTATCGATCAAGATGAAGGATTGCTTCTTCCATGCGTTTATCTGTTCAGCCATTGTATTTCAGGTGCCTAGCGTGCGATGATTAGGCGGTAGCCAGTCTGAGCAAGGGATATACTGAAAGAACCCTTTACGTGGACACACTATAAAAAATGAAGTATGTCAAAAATACACCATAAACATAGGTCAGTTATCCTCAAGATTCTCAATAAAATGCAGATTATTCCTCTAGAAGACACAGTGTGCATTATTCGTGAAAACGACCGACCCTTGCTTGGGTATACTCTCACAATTCTAGAAGACCAATTTGTCTTCATTCCTAATCCGGGGCAAATAGTGTGAGGAAAGCACAAATGTTTAGCAAAAATTAGGCGAATTTACGGTAAATCGTCACAATGGAATGCATGGACAGACCATTTGAATTGTGCCATCCTGTGTATTTACATATGCTGGTAATGAGGAAAAACGTTTCAAGTCATATGCTACTATGATCTTGGGTCTTGCATTGCGCCAAAACGCAGAACGTTGTCTGCCCAGACCAAATTTAAGTTAACTGGATGGGACACCCCAACTGAATGCTAATCTCGATCATTTAGTGATAGACCCGCCAAGCTCATGTAATGGCTGGTGTTCTGACCCCGTTAAACTTGGCTTTAAATGGATTTGTTTTGAGAGGTCACCCTTTAATTCCCCAAGAGACAGTACTAGATATCCCATCAGCGCAAAATCCCCCGAAGTAAGGTGAATTTGCGCAACGGGTCTTCAAATATCTTAACTCTACTAGTTACAACAAGGCAAAATTATTTGCTAATTATAACGGGCCAGCAAACAATTCTCAGCTGTATGGCTTACCCAGCCATTCGCAGTATACCCATGGGGGGCTGCTCCCGCCTGGCCATGTTAAGCACCGTTCGGTGGTTGTATTCTTTTCAGACGAAATCAGGTTTTATCTGTTCCTATATGTGCTTTGACCATACCTATGATTGTAGTGCACTTTTCTACCATGGGTTATACATAGGCCTGTAGTATCTGTAATCCGTTGTCACATATTTGCCATTTTTCCTGAAATTAAACTACACTTTGTATCTGTCATACTTATTTTATCATGACGTTTGTTTTAATGTTACCAATACATAATTTTCCGGCTTGACTTGCTGACTTCTTTCTGAACGAGTGTATTTATGTTCCGTTGGACTGTTTGCTGACTGCTGAACCAGTGGGACTAGATCTGTGTTTGCGTCAACTGTTGAACGTCACAATAAATTCCCGTGACATTTTTCAGCCGTGAATAACTTTCTTATCGTGGAATATATCACTCACACGTGAATCATCCGTGGGAAATTTCTACGAGTAAATATTTCTTTCACAGCCGGTTACTGCATTTGGATCGGTGTAGTGGACTATTGGATCTACACATTCGTGAGTCCTTATTTGACTACTCATTCTTGTGATTTTGTATTGGCTACTTTGCTTGTTAATTTGTTCGAACAGGCTGATAAGGTCCTAGTTCGATACAGGCCACCTCGCTTTTCATGCGAAAATGTCTTATTATTGTTTGATAACCTCGACCATTAAAACCTACGGAAACGGATAGGACTACCAATGCGTTTCATAATTACTTAAAATCTTACAGGTGGGGGTCACTGTCAAATCAGAACAGTACCCTTCACTGGAAATAATTTTTACTGGGCTATGGTCCTTCAGTACGTTTCTAGGTAATTTCGATGTTATTGGTTAAATGGGTGAGATCTTGTCTTAAACCCCATTCCCTCTTCAGAGTAGCTGTAAACCCTGTCTTCGAGTCAACAACGCCTGCAGGTCCATTTAGTCAGTGTGCCACTTTGGTTGACGAAAATAAGCAAGGGGTGTAATAAAGCAATGATAGAGCAGAAAGAAGAATAATATCAATAATTAGATGTGGAAAGTTCAGATGCCATGTTCAAATATCCCATATCCTGTCCATCCGCATTAAGCAGCAGCTCCCTATTAATTAGCTCGCACAGTTTTAATTTATTTTATGCTCGGAAAGACTTCAGATTCAACTGAGTATTCACTGAGACTTACGGAAATTGTTGTTTTTGATTTGGTCATTTGATGCTTAATACATCACTTGGGCACTAGAAGAAAATGAAGATCATGGTGCCATATCTTCAATGCTGCTTAACCCTGAGCGAGCCCAGTATCCTCTAAGTCGATGAGAAGAACGTCCTCCTAAATGGAACAGATATGCGAAAATACTTATTCTTTTTGGCCGTGAAAACATGTACAGGACTTGCCCCTTATCCGTTTATCATCTAATACCGTAATGTCTCGGACAGGACATGCACCCCCAGGGTAGTTCAGTGGTACGTGCTACAAAAAGCATATCAGTAAAACCGTTCCTTGGGATGTAAGCAATGTGTTACATGATAGGAATCAGGCTGTCAGCTCCCTTAACCACATAAGGGTTGACACAGCCTGTTTGTAGGAAGCCCGGAAACATTGAAAGGTTGTAGCCACTTTCAGGCATTCATGATAAACGGCTGTTCCTTCTCGCTCCCATATCAGTCCACAGATGACTACTGATCCACGTGTTGTGTTTTCGCTCTTATAATTGTGCTCACAATATCGTTTTTGTCATTTAAGGAAGCAAGTTGGAAGATATTCTTGGAAAGACTCAAAAAATCGCCACTCAATGACACCAAAGTGATGGCATAACTATCAGTGATAGGTTCAAAGCAGCTGGTAACACAGTATCGTGACTTGACCGAAATACCCAGACAGGGTTACACAAAACGTCGATGCATCATATTCAAAATAAGCCTGGTGACTTTGAAAACTCTTTTCAAACTGTGTTCAAATCACCAATACGTGCCTTTGAGACGATGAGCACAAGAGTACAGAAGGCCGTGCGGCAACTATAGACTGGAGCTGCTTGAAGAGGTGCATAGTTATAGACAGTCAGGAGTCCGCATGAGATGAGCGTGTTTGATTGCAACTTAAGTACAAGCAAAGTGGTGTATGGAGCAGATGTAGAATAAGAAGTAGTACGGGCACACAATTAAACAGCTAACGGTGAGATTAAACTTTATGGAGTATCGACTAAAAGCGGCCGACAGACGTTCATCACACTCAAAGTGATAGTAAAATTGTGCTCCACACCGGTTTTCTTCAATTCACATTGCGCAAACTGATCTGCGTTCACGCACACAGGAACGCAGACATCAAGTTCAAATCTTGAGTAGAACTAAAATGGCCAAGTTTAGATTGGAAATGCCTTCGTCACTTGGATCTGGATTATTTAAACCGCCTCCCAGAGTTCTCCGCTGACCGCCGGGTTCGATCCCTTGATCGACCAGGCAGTTTACTGCAGGATTACTCGGATAAAACACCAATAAGCATGAGGATTGAGAGGCCAACACACCGAAGAGGTACGGCAACCTGTATTCAAAGGTCTATTTTGCAGAGTAGCAAGAGGAGGTCATGTGGAAAAAATAGGGAAAACAGGAATAGCCACAGGTTGAATAGCATGGAAAATCTAACTACTCATTAGTAGCCTGAGTTAACAAAACTAATATGTCTCGATAGTACTTTGGGTATCGATAGATGATTCATCTTTTAGCAGATCAGAAATTTGGAATACACGAAGTACTTGGGGTGCGTACAAAGCTTGGTTGAAAACTAGCAGCTCTTAGGAGGTTTAGATTTTACAGATTTGTGACGAAGCACTTCTACATCACCGGGTTTAGCACCAACCACCAAATGAGATCGTTTGTACAGTATCTTGGGTGTTTTCTATTATTTGGGTGATTCTAACTAATAGACTCTTAGGAACAGTGCCATGAGTGGGGCCATATGTTAGCAAGCACCACGAAAATGCCGACCCAGGGTAAAAAGTTTGTCAGCGGCCTTAAACTACTGCACACACCAGCTCATGTAACACTTTTTACCGGGAACGACTGGAGCCACCACATGATCAAGATCGCGAAAAACGAACAGCCGTTTGACCTACCGCGACAAGTATACAAGGAACTAAAACATGGAAGTTGCTTTGTGGGTGCTAAATCCAACTAAATTACTCCTAACTGTAGTAGTTTTTTCTCCAGTTTGGCGCATTAGTTACTGCAACACATCATCGTAATACACATGGTCCACCGTCGAGCGCTACGCATTATTGTGGAATAAAACACTGGTCCTCTAATTGAAGATGTTTTGAATAAAAAATGCAAAACACCGGTCGAAAACGTCATCCATAAAGAGACCAGGTTGGCATGTAAAACCGCCATTTGATTAACATTCTATGGCACATCTCGTTCGCCCGGCATGGTGAAGTGTTTCCATCAGACCAGAGCATCACTATTTTTTAATCTCTTTTTAAAAAACGGTAAGAAAGCTGTGTGATAACTATGGCGGTGTACTTCAGTAAGGCGTGCCTTTTAAAATACCCGCCATCATTTTTATGGACCACTTTACCAATGAATGATTCTAAAGTGTTCAATCACACAAGCGCGGCTTCAGTCCAGTGACGTAGTTTGCTCTCCAATTCTCCACACCATGTCGTAATCCAGAATAAACGTAAAAATGCCAAAAAGCAAACTATACATGGGTAATCAACTTCCGATTGTTGTTCGACAGGAAAGCGCAGCGAATCATGACGAATTCGGACGCTACCCTAATGAAAATGATCAGACTAATCAATTAGTACATTGTGGCTATTAGAGGATGGATCAATATATATGGCAAATGTTCGTCACCCTTTGAACTGTCATCTTCTGGTTCCACAGGATCGCATGCTGTTCCCGCTTATATTGGAATTCGAGTTCAACTAACGCACAAGCGTGGCAGAGTGCAGCAAGTGCAGATGTTACATCACATTCATTGATTATTGATCTCGCGGAATATATCGTTGCCCTTACTGCAGATAACTGAAGGCTGCAAAACATCCTAAATATAGTCCCTCAATGTCTCTTTTGCTTGCCTATAGAGCCGATTTTTAGAAACTAAGTTAATTTTTCGTCTGCATTCAGCTGCGATGCGCTCACTTTGACAAAAAAATGGCGCTAAATTATGTCTACTAGTTCAAGTAACCCGGATGAAATAATCTTCCGAAACACCAGGCAAAGAACGAAGAGGCGGTCAGTTTGGTTTATTTTCTTACATGGAGCGTGGAACCTGTGACACCTGAAAAAAAGAAAGGATTCGGATCAGCCAGTTTGCTCTCCATTTTTGTTTTACTTTGCGCTCGGAAAGCCTGGTCGTTAGGCATATAATTTACTCCCAAGATGGCTGCTCGCGACCAGTGATCTGTGGTAGCTGTTCTCTTGTAAGGCTGTCAAAACAGTAAATTGATCGAGATCCTCCAGGGTGAATAGCCTGGTGCCACTGGACTCAAACAGTCAGAATAAAATAGTTCTGTACCATTTGTCAAATGCAATTACAATCCCCTAAATACGGATATAAATAACAGGTGCTCTTGTTACAGAACCGTGCCCGGACTGGTGTTTTGTGTCAAGATGGATTGACAAGTTGTTGGTGAGTGTTGAATGCCTGGCCCAATATAGCTAGAACCAACAACTGATGGATTTTCGAGAAAACATTTCTACAAGAAGACGCGTTAGGGTGTACCTCATACTCAAGTAATTCGTCGGACTAAGGAGACGTCTTCTACACATCTGTTAGCTTCCCTCTTAAATTAGTCCTGCCTCCGTATATATTTGATGTCTAATTTAGGTTACTGGAGGTCGAACTGAGCATGACCAACTGAGTTTGCCTGCAATCGGATATTTGGCGTGGTTCTCTTGCTTACCTCGGGTACAGCAATTATCTTGATATATTTCGTCATCGTGCGGAGGCGCATCGGGTACCGTGTAGACCCTCTATGATACCACAGCAATGTGCTTGGACCCAGTCGTGTGACGAATGTTGATGAGCACGACCGCCTCACTGTCCAACAAAGTATCCTATCCTGGGCATAAAAGTATCTGTTCCGTTTGAGTGATTTTGGAACGTGCGCAACTTGATAATTCAAGGGATATAAGTCCTAAACGTCGGATGATATTCTCCACCGCATCTTCAATAAATGCAAGACACGATGAATAAGCGCATCCTTTGTATAATTTGTCAAGCTTTTAACTTTGTTTTCATTTTATGTTCAATTACAAAATCTTATATTATTCTGAGGCAGTATACGACGATAAAGAAAATAATCACAATTCCATATCGAGGCGTTCACACAAATGTGTCCAGTAACTCCCGCTTGTTGAGTATAGCAAATACAAGGCTGCAGAGCGAGTCTTCACATGCCTGGAACAACTGTGTTCGATCAATGAATCTGAAGAAACATATTCCTCCGATGTAACTAAACTTATTCATTTCGCTCCACTCTCGTTTGAACGCCGACGCAGTTAATCCGGATAATCCAAGAGAGTGAGAATCACATAAGGTCGTGCGGAAGTGGGAATTGATATTGCAGCTCGGATGTAGTGTTGAGTTCATTTCCATATACAAACACAACTTACAAACTGGGAGGACAGTTTTTCGCCGCCATGTACTTCGAAGCAAATGATACTAGAACACAACAAATCCAAATTTAGTTGGTGGTAGCGGGAATTGTAGAAATCACGCTCACGCCACTCTCGTTAGAACAGTCCTGAAGCAATCTTTCTGGTAGACCCACACTAAAGGAAGGAAAGCAATAGGGTCGGTTTTTCACCTCATTAGTACTCATCCGCAGTGTATACCCAAGTTTGTAGTCTGAGCAGCTCTACGAAGAAAAGCCTGAAAGCAATGGTCTTTGCTCACTGCTTACTTGAATATGGTCATTATTTTGCCGGGTGATTCGCCCAAAGGAAGGGCTTTTATCCACCCTACTAAAAGACCGGAAAATCGGTCCCTTGTTTTCTTCTGAAATATTCATTCCAATAGATTGAATGTGCAAACCAACTGGGATAAAGTAAAATATGCTGAGTTTATCGCTTCAATGCAAATAAGCATTGTGCTTGTAGTTAAATCCCTGCAAGACTGGACTATAGTGAGCTTGGTATGTATCCGTGTGTACGTAGTTCTATAGTAGCTCTATAGAGAAACGGACGCCACCAACTTGTTCACACTCGGTTGACGATTTAGCCTTTGTTTCACTGGAAAATGCTCTTTCATCTGTTTACCATAGGTTTCATGTACTTATGATCAGTTTAAATGTCCGTTCCTCAGAGGTTTCTACCGATCCCCAGGTAAAATTAATGTCAGTTTAATTGCTTGTGATGTGTACCTTTCGACTGCCCTTACCTGACATCAGAATCCGTAGTACAGAAACTATCATAACATATAACCGAGATGCCCGATGAATAGGATCACGTCGAATACGCCATCATATTCAACACCAAAGACAACTACCTTGAAGTCCGCCGTCCAAACGGGGTGTCGCAAGTGGGCTGATTTTGCGCAGGTCCTATAATTCTGTTGATTTGTCTGTGCGACTGTGAAACAGGTATCCATATTTCTGTGCTGGAGATCCCTTCGTCCAGTTCCTTGAAGCCGTTCCGATATGCGTGGCAGCGTACTCGAACAATGGTTCTTCCTCGAACGGAATCAGCAATTAGCAACTAACATCAATGAAAGGTTCGTTGAAAAAATCACATTGCTTAGAACTAGGTGTGCTCAACTGGTTAAAGACGTTAGCTTACAGTTTTCAAGTGTACACTTTCACATCATTACTTGTTTAGCGCACACGTGATCCTTAATTACTAGGTAGGTCATGGTGACACATCTCTATCTTCTGGTCATCTCATCGACTCGCATTGGTCTGTTAGTATCGCATCAAACGGACTACACACGAAGGTAGGCAGACTGTAGAATGCTAGAGGATTGCTGTTGACAGCATTAGTCATACTGAGTGGCGCACTGCTACGCAGCACCGGCAGACTCGCTGTGACGCTAGCACTATTGGTCATGTAGCCTATCACACCAAGCTCTTCATGGAAATTGATGTGCTGCGAATGAATGTCAGTACAGGAAAATGTCCGAAACGTTTTGCGTCTTGGATTATGAGACAAACCCAGTTGAGGAGTAGGTATTGTTTTTAATCACTACGCTACTCCAAGTTAATGTTGTAGTGATCCTTATCACACGGAGTTATTCATCTATAGTGAGTGTTTGCTAGCAGAATTGTAAGACACCTGTACGATTCAGGAAATCGAAATTCTTCGTTTGAACGCATACTATAATCATAACTAAGTACCACATTTCATGCACTTATTCCCCTTGTAAACTCAATGAGAGCGAGAAACAGCATAGCAGGATAGACTAAATCCAGCTATTTCATCTATCTCCTCAGCTGTTTACATTCGTAAGCAAGGTTAGGGTAAGATGGTGGGCACATAATTAGGTGGACTAAAACACAAGTCAGTGAAAACATTAGAGCAGGTAAACGGCTGAGAGAAACGCGAAATGATTGGATTCAGTCTATCCTGTTATGATACTTCTTTGTACACAGCACATTAACTACCGGCCACAGGAATTTTTGTTTCTAAACTATACGAAGTGAATGAATCAGAGGGGTATTATTCCGCTTTTAAGGTTACTAGTAACTGCATATTATTTGGACTATGCCGAATGTCAGTACGTGAAGATTTCTGGATTGTCACGTGGTTAATACTTCCTATCAGAGCTGACTGACAATCCACTTCAGTTAGTAATCGATGCTGTTAACTCGACTGCGTCTATCGACTGTTTCTCAGGTGGCTGCTGATCTGTCCACCACGCACGAGAATAAGCTTTTCAATTGCTAAGTGTGGATAATTTCTAGAATAAGTGTGCATACTTCTGTTGCTGAAGACGATAGAACTGTCGGGTAGTAAAACTCAAATGAACGATGTCAACCAAAATGAAGAGCTGAAGTCGATTGCAATAAGGCTATAAGTAGACCGAGGGAAGAGAACAAGCAGCAACAAAGATGTGACCCCAAATTCAGTCTAGCGCTGATACTTACTTCTAAGGCTCAGCAAAGCTTTATTTGGGGCTTTTGACACTCAGGACACGGAATATCTGCTCTTGTCTCAAAATGAGCTGAACTGGTGGCCCAAATTGCGCGCACCGTTGTGAAGTTCCGACAACTTACAAACCCTAATACGTCGCTTTTTGTTAGTCCTTAATTGTAATCCCAAGTTACTGTGCAATGGGGCAAACCCCTAGCCCACTGTATTAGATGAGTAAAGGACAATCGGAAGCAAATAAGACACTGAGCGAACATTCTTGAATTTCAATGAAAAATACATTGCGGAACGAAAGAGTAGTAATAATACCAAATATAATGGTTGTAGGAACACGATAGATAAGTGAACAAGCTAGAATTTGATGGGCTAAGCATATTCATGGTTTTTCCGCAAATTATCAAGAGATCACACAAATTCTAGGCCGTCCGTCTCATAACAGTAAGGTATTTACAAAAACAGTGCCCGGGGTTTTGAATGATGTGCAGAGGACGACGCAACATCAAGAGATAAGAAGCTGACCTGATCGAGGCTTTGGGTGGCTATTGCTGCAGGCCAGTTTTTCAAAACGAACGAGAACAATGATTCAAGTGAATATGCTACAGTTGCCCGACATCTCCATTTCTTCTTATGCTTCAAGTTAAATTCACAATCAAGTCAGCAGTGATGTTCAATTGGGGAAAAATTGCAACAGACGTTCTAGAAATTATTATGAAGTGCGAACAAGTGTTCTTGATTGAAAATGATCCACGATGCGGACTGACAATGACAGCGTACCTGAATAAAACTGCGCCGGAGTAGGGTCGAACGATGTAGTTACCAGACTGGTGTCTCGGACAAAGACAAAATGATGCATCGCGATTTCATTTCGGTTGTTATCCTCATTCAGATTGTTACTTGGTGAGCCGGAAAGCATCATGAGGATGGTAGGTCATAACCTGTTCACATCAGTACATATAGCGCACTAATCACGTCCGATCCAAAAACAGCAGCCACACAAGAGAAGGTTCCGAATGAAGAGTTTCATGATGCGAAAATGGATTGGGTCGTGGGCGGTACTGAGGAGGAATAGATAGGAGATGGAACACAGCCCCGAAGGAGATTAATCTCAACCTATTAGCTATGCACCTGTAGACCGAGATCGAGGAGATGGAGGGTCGAATGCATATGACCAGCAGGAAACATACGGCTAAAACGATAGGAGTTTTGCTTAAAAGACATTGATAGAGAGAAACAGAATTCAGATCACACATGAAAGGCCTGCATGCCCCCGAAGAATAGCGGATTACGGATGGCGAGCACGTAGGAGTGGTGTGGTTGGGTGCATATTGTGGTGGAATTAAAATTCGTTAAATTCTTTGGCGCACTTCTCTGTAGTTGCAATACGCAGTGGTTCCTCTTCATAATCGTCAAAGTTGCTTGCATCGCCTGCTCCGCTGCATTTGGGTGTAAATGGTGCATCCAGCTGAGGTTGAGAAATGGTAGTAACATTGTAGAATCATGTCAAGCACACCGTAAATTTAAACCGGTCAAGAAACTGTAGGAACATTATAAACAACGAGAGCGGAAGTGTCCCTCAAAGAAGCCTGATGGAATATCGATTTAACAGCTTCGATGTTCAACGTTCAGATCCAAGCTGAAGAGAACAGCATTTCTAATCCCTCTGTCTCTGATACTCCACAAAATATAAGACCTGTTTAATAACACGCACTTCTCTATAACGGTAGAACCGTGATTAGACCAACATCCCGTAAGCACGGAATGCTTAAAATCTGTATACCTAATGGACATTCTCATTTGAAGCCGTTAGAACAGAACCACCAGGACAAAGTTTTTGATTCGCTAGAGGTTACTTATAACGGGCCCCGAAAAGTGTAGGAGTGAACTAAATAAGACGGAGTTAACCGTATTGCTCAGGGGCACATGGGAGTAGACTTCCACTTCCAAAGAGTTTGTATTCATCAGAATAACCGAGGTTTCGCACACAACGCCTATTCAGCTGCTTGGATAAATTAAACGCTACCTTACTTAGGGCGAACATTTAATGAGTTGGGTTTTACTTTTTACTTTATTTCAAAGTAGTGTGAGCGCACGGGAATAACCACACATGAGTCAGTAACAAAGGAAGTAGAGCAGAAAAATTAAAAGAAAGGGCTCCGAAACCAAATGAACCAGTTAGGAAGATTAATTGTCTTACTACCATGCAGTATGGTACCTTGATTATTTTGTGGTGTTAATAAATGTAGAAAAGAAAGGGAGAAAATTTAACTTGGGTTCATATGATAAAATATGAAGCCAGTCCGGCACCTGATGGCCAGTAAAAGCACTGACGTTTACTTCGTACAACACAATTTTGTTTACACACCAAAATACAACAATCAGCTATGTGGCAACAAAAGTACATAAATTTCATAAATATACATGTATGCGAAATCATTCAATCGAGACGGGATTAGTTTGGAAAGGAAGAATATGGGGCCGTTCGTGAATGGACCACTGAAGAGTTGTTACCATAAAGTCCTCTTCGGAGGAAAAGCGATTCCCTTCAGATGGGCGTGCCAAACGTCCAAAACGTCTGTCTCGCATAATATCTTTAAACAGCGTAAATCGTTTGAGTGTAATTAATTCCTATTCATTCTGCATATACTTACATTTGGCTCAGCATATAGAGAAAATAGTTCTACTCATCATTAGTCCTCCTCAATCTTCAAATTTCTGACTAACGATCGCGGTAGACAGCACAGCCGGTTCACAACCTCACCTGCGTTCACTGGAAATATTGGGCTCACAGAAGTCGACTAGGGTCGAACAGTCATCATCATCAACCAATAGGGAATAAAAGATCGACAACCATGTGTGTAATAAGGTTTGTCAAGTTCAGAATGTTAGCTACCGCGTTTGGGACCTTAACCTTGAAGCCGGGTACTTGGTTCAACCGGTACAAGCATGTGAAAGGGGAAAATATAGGCAGTTCAGAAGAGAATCTAGTACGGGAAAGTGTGTAAGTTAAATTGATAAAAATGGAACCGTGCAATTGGCTCACAACACGTTTTACTAGCCGTGACCTGGTTCAGTAAAGTTAGTCACTAATAATCAAAAGCCGCTCCTAAAGATTGGAAGAAAAAACTCAGTCCCTCTTCAAGGTCTCAGCCATAGTTTGCAATATTTGCACTAGGGATAAAAAAGCCTAAACTAGGTTGGCACCAGAAGCGATTACAAGACAGTCCGGTTCTCAACACTTTGAGATTAAAAGCTTATGCGGCAAAGAATAGATCGACGCTACCTCAGATCAACTAGCTTGTGCTGACGTAATTGAATTTACAAGTACTGCATGATGTCCCTTAACCACAGGAAGCTGCAAACGGTAAATGGTTAGTACTGCGTCGTACTCAGCATGCAAATTCATTATAACGTGTTTATACTTAATCACACTTGGACCGCATAGAAGAACACCAAGTGACCCTCAGCATTACTTGACGTAATTACTGGAAGCATCACAACGGAGAGATTCAGCTGGGTTCCAGGTGGGTCTCTCGAAAAAAGCCGGATTTTTTTGCAAATGATTGTATTTCGCTAACTAACAGTTCTCTTGGATCTTGTGGGAATTCTGTGTTCAAGCTAGAACCAACAAAAATATCGATGTTTATTCCGATACTCCAAAATGGGTATCCGGGAACACTCAACAGTAACTGAAAATCCCGATCACGTCTAACGAATTATAAACAGGAACAGCATCGGAGACAACATCGAGGCATTAAGTGTGAGACGCACATTTATTCGCAAGTCTACCAAGTTCCAGGTAGAAGACCGTGGCAACATGCAATCAAATGTGTGTCCGGTAAGACCACGAAAGCACTATCAGATCATCGGATAATTTGCACTACGATATCCACGCTGAAGAAAATGTGAAAGACCATAAACTGCAAGCGTTGGGACCGAATTTTGGACCAGATGTAGGGAATATCAGCCAGCTACGCTGCAAGGGCAGGTATAACTTGTGGTTTTCTTAAGAAGCGGATAAGCCAGCCAGGGTTTGCAATGTATGCGGCACTTGCCAGTATATCGTTATTTGTCAGTAAGCATCAGTGGAAGAAACAGGTACCACGAGAAAGTAAACAAACAAGCAAAATAAAGCATCCTAGCAAGCGTGGATAAGCAGAACGCAGGAACAATGAAAACGACACAACGACATGGGACCCACGACAATAAACGTGTGTGTTCGTGACCGTCGAGAAACATGCTGTCATTTGTTCATGTCATGTGTTCATCGCTGAAATGATAAATGCTTAACCTCACAATGTGCGCGGAACTGTATGGAAACAAAACCCATGAACACGATGAAAGTGGAAACTATCGTGCTTAGTTCCAAGGACGTGCGTCGTACTCAACTTACTAACTGTCGTTTAAAATGAACAAATTATGGAGAGATGAAAACGCATGCATGCATATGTAAGTAGCGTGCTAGATGAAAGGTTTTAGAGAGGAAACTGCAACAGTAACATATAAAGTAGCCACGTGAAACGCAATTTTATCATGCAATTTGCCATCTTCTACAATACAGAAAGTCTCCGAGACAACGTCATCGTGCAAAATGTACTTTTGGTAGGGTTCTTTTCTGTTTGCTTAATGTGAGCATTTGCGAATGGGCAATATGATAAACACACGATTTAAATCGCTCTGATACACATTTTCGGATAGATGAGACTATACCGCGCCTTTCAAATAGACATACACCACAAGTAATAGACGTACTTCACGCTTATATGTGGCGATCCAGTCAGTAGTTGCAAACCATTTGTGTGTCTTGATATCATTGACGCCGTTTTTCAAATTGCCGAAACGCTTAGTCAAATCGACTTGAAGCAGGTTGCGCAATAGGTCCTTTAAATCAGAACTGAAGTGTGAGGGGAATCGGACCTGAAGGAATAGAAATGCAATTAGCCGAGCATTAGAATAATCACTTCATCGTAGTACCAAAACAGGTAATCTGTTGAGGTGGAAAAAACGCCGGGGCCTGCAGAAAATATCCCCGTGACTGTGGTTGACAGTATGGACAGCAATAGGAGGAGAAAAATAACATGGTGCTACCTCCAGACAAGCATTTCAAGATGCCAGCATCTCCAGACTTGGTTAGACGAGCTGTATGAAAGCTAAAAACGTGGATGTCACTGAAATAAATTAGCAGCCAAATTATGTGGCATATGTAGCCAGGCACAGTAAAGACCACGCGGATCCAAAACTGGAAGCCCATCATACCAAGATATTTCGCAGATATTTTCGTGTGGTTCTGCCATATTATAGGTTTCTCACGTTCCCACCTGCTCGTGCCATTCCAAACTAGACAGTTTGATGGCTGGATAAAAGACATTAAAAAAACACTGAACTGAGGTGGGCCTCGAAATGTGTTTCGGGTGTACTTCGGAGCTATTCACTAATTAACTTGAAGAACTGCGTTCTAGCGAACCCAACATTTTAAGCCCTGAACTGAGTGGGCCTCGAAATGTGTTTCGGGTGTACTTCGGAGCTATTCACTAATTAACTTGAAGAACTGCGTTCTAGCGAACCCAACATTTTAAGCCACATAAAACGTCACTGACGGTGATAATTTAGGCCTTCTCGCTGTTGTCAAACAAGGAAGTGACTAACCAAGTCTCAGTTTCTGCCTTATCCCATTCTGTAACACTGTGAATGCATAACGATCACATGATGCAGTGGGTAAAATGAAGTTAATTTGAGAGGTTTCAAAGGTTGCAAGCATGTAACTGCTGTTGTACAGCATCATTCCGTGAAAACCAAGTAGGCACAAATGTAGACTCAAAGCGATGATGATGATAATGATTATGATGTGAAACTAAGAAGCACAACAGAAAGTCTACCAAGAGGCAGAGACTAAGCACGAAATATTAGCTGAAAAAATACCATGTCAGAATATAATAGTATGATATCATTTACCTTTCCTGACACAATCTTCTCGTATATTTGAATTGGTTGGTCTGCGAAGAATGGTGGATAACCAGCCGCCATTTCGTAGATTAGAACACCCAAGGCCCACCAATCTACTGCTTTGTTGTATCCCTGAGCAGCGACAAGGAAAACAAATGATTTTTCAGTCAACCACTGACAGGAAATTATTTACTGTCAATCTGTTTAGTATGGTAGGACAAGTGAACAGAACAAGGAAATGAACAAATAAAAACAGAGACAGTCGGCGTGGGAGATACACTTGTTCCGTTGTTTCATCCGTACAACGTTGACAGCGGATGTAGTTGATGCACACAAAACTGTGGATGCCATTGGTCACTAATCTGATCTGGGAATTGATTGGTTGAATAAACCAAGGAACTTATCCTGGCTTCCTGTATTAATTCTGTAAGTAGAGGTAGTCCCAAGTGAACTACATCGTGCACCGGAAACCCGTCACACAGCTGATCAATAATACACGGTTCAACTGGCCCGGCAGTATTCCCAAGTTTTGAATTGTACTCCGAATAAGCACACTGTGGAGTTCCGAGACAAAGATCAAAACAAATCTGCAGTGTCTCCAGATTATTGTAACAGGTTGACGTAGCAAAATGAATGTTGAAATATTGACACATACATAAGCACTGTTGTAGTTCTGGTGTAGAGCATAATTAGAGTGAGTAGCGTACTTTGACGACTCAAGCTATGAAAATCTGCAGATAATGTTTTTGCAAACATTGTACAACGTGTTGGGCAATGGACATCTATTTTTGTCATTGACACCAATGATTCGCGTACGATTAACACGCCTCACAATGTTATACTGGCCCACCCAAATACAAGTTACCGTTAAGACACGTTCCTAAACTGTCCTCAGTTTGTATTGATCAGACCGGATCGTTTTGGAGCAAGAACGAATGAAGAATCGGAACGGGTAGATCCACCAGGATCGATAGACGGACAGTGGAGTCACATAACTGCTACGTTAGCGAGAAATGCTCTGCTTATTTATGTCAATGCACACGAACAACGCTTGAGAGCTGAGCTGGGGAGAAAATTAAACAGTGAGACCAGACGCCGAGATGTTGGTAAGATACTTACTGCGACAAGAGCACCAATAATATGATGACGAAAAAAGGACTGTCAGAGAACACACCGGCTTACTTGGTATCTTCCATGTAGAAATACACTCGTTTGCATAGCACTTTGGCTTTGACGGGAGAATCGCCTAGAACCCAGCCGTCTCTTTTTTATGATGCACCCACCTGCCATTATTTGTGCCTACCTGGTGAGCCCCAAGAAGGACGTAGTAGTCGTGGGCGTCAAAGAGGTTTCAACAACCTTATGAGTAGTGTATTATGTTACCCTTCTATAGGCTTTTGAATAGAGGGACGTTTTTTGTCGACAGTGGCAATACACAGGAAAAAAAACAATGAAAATCCATCAGTTATAAAACATTTGGAGATGGTGTCACTTAACTAATGTGTACATGAAGGAACTAAAATTCCTACATAGAATCCGGATACCTTCCACCCTAAAATATTAGGGCAATTCCCAACAGCAGAAGGTATCACGCAAATCGCACTACCGCCCCCAATGTGCAGCTATCTATCATACCTTCCAAAATCCTCGACGAACGAAACCGTGACAGTTATAACCACTGCACGACTAGTTCGCGGTTCTTACAGCTGACCCTTCTTACAGCTCACCCAGTTCGACGGATTCCAGTCGCCCTCAGCTCTTCAGATTTTGCTAGTAAAGCTTCGACCGGTGCTCATCTACCCAACGGAAATGGTTTCACGATAGATGAGTAGATACATAGGTTTCATATAGATTCGTCTGGTTTCAGGTATATTCGCAAACGAAGAAGCGCGTAAAGCCAGTTTCTTCTTTCACGCTCAAGAATGTAGATGGCGTAGAAACAACAGAAACCAATGCTTCAGTGGCACTAAATATGGAATATACGTATCAGTTGCAGCAACCATCCAAAGCGAAACATCGATGAGGGTATTTGGCTTCCCTTGGAGCTTACTTATATTTCACACACATGATGATGAATACACATATATGTCACGTGACTCTCAACTGTGCAGAAAGTTTCATTGACCTTATAAGTAACGTTACGTCAAGAACAAACAAAATTTTCTTCATCAGGTGAATAGCACCATTGCTGCCCTATCCATGATCTTGTGCCATCAAAAAAATTCTCGCCAAATTCTCATTGTCAGTCACGCAGGTAGTTTCATCACCTAAAATGGAGTAACAATGTTTCGAGCAAACTTTATCCGGGCACAGGCGTCAATTGTGATAGGAATCATCCTTAATTAGAAATACGACCTTGTTGTTTGTTGACTTCACTAAAGACCAAAGCCTCATTGAGCACCACTCGGAAATGCTTAGAATCGAATCAAAGCCGGACGGTGCCGAAGACTGTACCCGCCATAAAATTCCTCTGAGGTACATGCGTTGCTCGCACCTTGAAAAAGAGTGCGCTTAAATTCTATTTCCTAACACAATCACAAATCATGCAGACACCTGAAATTGTAAGTCGATAGACAAACTGAATTTCTTATATTTAACTTTTTACAGGAACACAAAACGCATCCAAAAACAGGGGAGCTAGTTTCGATATTTTATTAGAAGTACGATCTGCGAAGTGACGACACTGAAAGGAGAAGCCAATGCCATCCCCATAGCTAAAATCCACTAATCCTTCTTTACACGTTTTACTTAGAAATGTAGTTAAGTTCAACATCGCATAACAGGATAGTCAGAATCGTCCTATGTATTTCAGAATCACTGGTAGTTGAGCTCAAAGCCCCATCATCTATGGCTAACCTCTGTGTGATAATTCTAGCTCTACGAATGCTCGACAGCAGACGTTCACAACGTATAGGTGACACGCATTGAGCCTTAACTCAATACTGATGAAAAACAAATGGTGGCCGGCAAAAGCTGAGAAATCATCGCCATCACAGCTCAATCTTGCGTCCATTCTACGCAGGCCACCACCTCGTGCCTTCAAAGAAGTATTCGAGTTCCGGAAAAGTAAGTAGTATCTATGGATACTTCACGAAGGATTCGCGTAAGAACATCTCAATATTTCAAACGGCCGCAGTGAAAAAAACAGGAGAGCGAAGTTCTAGTGGACGCGGAGCAGCAGAAACGTACATCTGCAGGTATCCGATCCCCATGTAGGCAACAGCCTGACATACCTGCATTTGAGAGCCACGAGTGAGCATTAATTAGAACGCGTGATTTGTCGACAATGGTAGAGGACAAAAACTGGAACATGTTGTCTCCTGGGGCTGCAGGACTTCTGAAGAGTTCTTGCACCAGAAAGTATCCCACTATGTAACTGGGACGTGGCTAAATGACTACGACCTGTAGGACAGGCTTCTTCGGGGGATTCAGGCACAACTGTGCGAGAGCGGCCGTAAGATATGCGAACAGCCCTTGAACGCTAAACTGCATCAAGTGTAGCGGCATCGATGTGGAAAATTTCCGAGGCTACCTATCTAAGTGGCTCTAAATTTGAAGTTTTCTGAAAAGAAAAGTACAGAGACGCATGCAGGTCCCAACAGCCTAGTACAAAACTCTATAGGCTAATTTTTGGTTCTGATAGAATCTTTGTCAGGCAGCGATTAAACATAACAATAGGTAGGCTGGGTAGGATGCCATAAACAAAGTGGGTAGGAGGGCGTTTTCAGATAGGCCATTATTAAAGACGATGATTACCATGGGAATACAGTATTCTGCTACCAATGGCAACTGGGAACAAACCATTACGAGTGATAAGAAGCATTACTATAATTAGGTGCACGATAAAGAAGTGGAATACGGCTATCAGTGCTTACACTCGTCAGCAGACAAAGTTTACTGAGAGAAGAAACGGTCGACAAAAAGAAACAAAGGTGAAGCTATGGTAGCTCAATATTGCATTCTGTTGTGACGGGATAACTTGGTTGGGATACGATCAGTCATGTCTAGAAACCAATAAATGGTAAATTGTGTTCCCAGTCAACTGCGGTGGTGCACCTCTCCGCTCAGTAAGTAAGTAGACAGATTTACTTTGTTCACCACTGCCGGCGAGCCTTATCAAAGGTTTGTCTAAGCTACAACGCGAACCTATAGAGACTAAAAAAGCTGCACGCTGGACAAGTCTGTTTTCTAAATACTCGTAACACGCTGCTTGTGTTTAACTTGTGTTTAACTCCATGCATAGTCACGCTGATATCCATCGGAGACAATGCTAAACAAGGTCACAAAGAAGCGCTACTGCGGTGCTCCAGGCAACACTCAGTTGCACCAGACATGATTGTTTCAGCAGTTTTCCCCGTTCACTACTTCGCAAGTGGTCGTTCAATGAACCGCTTTATAAAATTGGTACAACTTCAAGCTGTATTGCAGTACGAAAGAAAACAAACCGATTAAAATTTAATCAGGAAAGCTGAGCAAAACTGCATTTGTCAGATATATGATATTCGGATTTGTGTCTCTGTATGCTAGCAATGTCCAAGAAAACCACGAGAGGACTGTATGGAAGGGTGGACAGCTAAGATAACAAGCTGTCCAACATTTGTTGGTCTTCGCCACCGGTGTTCTCAAACACAAAGACACCATTCTGTTTTCTCGTGTGCCGTCACCGAGTACTGTCAAACATGAAAGCTTTTTACGCCGGGTTTCTCACTCACTTGATTATACTGTTCTTCAAATAAATCACCAGAATACAAACAGTTAGACTTAGTACGGCTATTTTGTACAGTGATCCTTCAATTTAATGGGCACCGTTTTTGGATAATCTGTAAGGTAGCGTACCTCCAGTAAACTTTACGTTAAATTGTAGCCCGAGACAAACGTCTTGTAATGTACGTGACAAGTGTTTCCATTTGACCAGCAGATGGTTGCTTGTTTTACAAAAATCTCCCAAAAGCTCTCCCTCCAAGAGATGGGCTCCTCTTCAGAGGAGCGCTTTTGGGGAATTATCTCAGGCAGTGCGTAAAACGAATCAACTGATGGTCGAACCGAAATCCTCGTCACCTCAGCCTTTGTGATAGACTGACTGGATAGACTGCAGGAGCTTTCTCGTCCACTACGGATAAGCATTTAGTCTCATTTCTAAGGAAACAGACGTTGATCACAGGAGCTATAAGCGGAGCCGTTTTTGTGTTACTTTCTCTCTTCTGGAGGGTCATTGTATTTCGAGATATGTGTCCGTGGTGGCTACACTCAGATTCTTACTAAGGCTTTCCTCCTAACCTTGCACTCACCAACACAGTCGCGTGACTTGCTCTCGCACCACACATTACGAATATAGCTTACAATAATGTTCCAATTCGACGTTTCATGGTAAACAAATTTAACTGTGTTCATTTGATAGTTCCGATTAGGAGCCTGCTTAACAGATAACCGTTATAGCACACTTCCGCTTAGGAATCAGGAGTGAAAACAATGTTTTCAAAACTAATTCAATGCTGCCTTGATCACACACTGGGACATGTATAAATTAGGAAAGCATAGAGAAAAAGCGGGTGCCGCTAAGCGGACTGAAGACTGGCAGAGTTACAGAGTTGACACTACTGCAAACACTGTTAGCGCAGTACAGTACCGACAAACGAATCTCGTAATTTAGTGACGGAATATTCGGGGTCAACAGTAATGCTGTTGTCCAAGCGATACCTAATGTATTCAACGCGTGAATGTCAAACGTCTTAATGTTTAACAATGTCGCTATTGAACTGACTGAAAGTTCAGCTTCTGTCTCTGAAAAGGGGCGGAATACACAACTTACCTTGCTCAAAATAATTTCCGGTGCTAAATATTCGGGAGTGCCACAGAGGGTCCATGTCCTCCCTTTGACTCGTTTTGCAAAACCGAAGTCCGTAATCTAAACAAAGAATAGAAGGATGCTGTCTGAAGAATGCTCAAAGTAAGGATGGGAAACATGGTTACTCAATGCCTGGTCATCTCAAAACTCCTTTCTGGCAGATTAAAAGTAGGGAGTAGGAAAGCAGCCTAGCTATTGTGTGGCAGAATTAATGTCACGTTTGGAGCATAGTGCTATTTTATGGATGAGTTAACTTGTGGTCTTACACGCAATAAACCCTTCTAGTGCCCATAAATTCCTAGAACGAGGTGAACTTGTCTACTTAGGAAGAAGCATCTTTTTTGCATCTGAGTAGGTAAACAATGTAGGTGGAAAGTGTCAGTCACTGACTGAGTGAACGACATGGAATATAAGCATTTCGCCTGGTTCCTTTCATCATCTTCACTCACTGTTATGAACAATCTCCAGGATAAATAGTGGGTATAAAACACATAAAGATGACACTAGTATCGGACACTACAGAGGACAATGTGAAGAGCTGAAGCGTGGATGCAATGTCAACGCTGAACTGGCTACAGGGACCTTCTGTTATTAGAATGAGGTGCGTAGCGCGTCGCCATCGCTTGGAGTCGATGGCTCGGATACGAAAACGAAATTTGCAATGGCCAGGTCACGTTGCATTTACAACAGATTGGGCAAGCAGTTCAGTGGTCTTCATCCAAAGATATGGTAGAGATATGGTGTATGTATCATGTGCAAGTCAAAGCCCATTGTGAAAAGCCATAGGCAAGCCAAATGAAACAAGTGACCGATCGTATCCGAGGCAAGCGTACGTGCGCGATAAGAACTTACGGATACAAATACAAACTTGAATGACAGTTCAGTTCACAAACATATGGATATGTAGGTGATGAGATTACAGGCACAACATTTAGTGCATTGTCAAAATTGAGACATCTAGCGTAGATGTAGCGTCCTAAAATTGGCAGTATTTTGTATGGTTACAATAGGCTGGAGTATTTTTTGCAAGGCCATTGGTGGGTGACGATCAGAAGTACGAATATTGTTTTAATCGTCTTTGAAAGAATGAACTAGACTCCATTATTCTCTCTAGTTGAACGATTCTATAATTTCATTCAGGTTTGGATGATGAATCATGCATCCTAAGCAACTGCCTATTCAGCGAGAAGTAGAGTCGAGCATCAAAGGGATGACGTGAAGATTTGAACAGGACCTGAAGTCACGGTGCAGTTGAAGGTGTAGGGGATCAAGCGGAACATGTGTACATTACCATATGAATGGCTTAGGAAGCTACGCAAAGCATTCTTATTCAAGTACTAATTGAGGGAAAAAGTAGCCAGTAACAGCTCTTTGCTTTTTACAGGGAGCCTTTCTGCAAAGATTTTGCTGTTTGGATAAAAAACATTAGATCAAAGGGGATTGGGATAAGTCTTAGTAAAAATAGATGGGCAGAAAGTTTTGAGTTCGTATGTCAGTGCTTAGTCGCACTTTCGAAAGCGTAAGTAGATGCTTACTCAACCATGTTTTAAATCACTTTTAACTTCGTAGATCGTCGTTCAAACGGTATTGGATGTGGCCCGGCGGTTAACACATAACGCATGTCAAGAAACCTATTACTGAAGTGTTTGTGAGATGACCGCAATACCTGATAGGGTATTCACAATATGTCCCCCAAAGATGTAATTACAGGAAAAGGTGGACACATTTCTCGACATCAAGAAACGAATGTCTCAATATTATGTTCGGGAGAGAAGAATGGATCAATTGATAATGCCCTACACCCTAGAATAAGGATGTTGCAGTGAATTGTACTTGGTTGGTCAATGGAAGTGCTTTTTCCGGTAGCTGATCCGGTTCATGGTCTTGGGGTGATCACTGAATTTACAATTAAGCGTTTGGCCCACTCTCAAATATCGTCTTTCCAAAGAGAGTTGATGAGGAAAGCCATGGTTGAGGTCTTAAGTGATAACCGTGGGTATAAACAAAATCAACTTGCGCACACAGATCAAGCAGAAAACGCGTTAATTTTATTCCTGATCTTACAGCCTCTTATGTTCAAGTTAACACAACATTGTCTGGTCACTAATTGGATAGTGGCAGAATTCATCGATTTTTCCTGTTTACTAAAGCGAAAACAACTAAATCATGTGATCACTTGATCCATAGAGCTATGGAGATGGGGCAACGCATTACAGCTTGCTTCTTGGCCTCACGTGATGAGGCGCGGACAAAACTTGATGCCACCCACGATGGAAGCGGGCGTTTAGTTAAGCATCTTGGATTGGGATGAGATAAACACGCACGAAGAGTACGTTTCGTGCAACAGCTTTTGCCGTAAACAGAACACAGGATTTGATGCCGTGGACACAGATATAGCGTCATATTACCCAGCTACTGAGTGAGGAAAGCAGGATGATCATGTTGGAATCCAACGAAAGCAACTGACTAATTAACGTGATATACTTCGATTACTAGAACCAAGGATGAACTTCAGCTTATCTTTTTATCGACGCATTAATGCTTGGATTTTTCTTTTGCTTATGTCGTTAAAAACAGCCATTCCTTTCAATGACGACAAAAAGAGAACGATGACAACGACCAAATAAAACCGGAATCTAAGGGCACCTAAGGCGGCAAACTGATGAGGAATTGCTGGGGCAATTAAAAAATACGGGAATAATATTAGTATACCCCATCTAGGACGGTGTCTGCAAAGTCTGCAAACTATTTCCTTGAAAGACTAAATTTGAAAAAGTAATATAGAGGATGGAGTTGTTAGGCAATATCGGCTTGGTGGTTGAAATGCCCTGTGAGTTCGACAGCTTTTCTCCGGCAATTTGTCATTAGTCTGGGTGCCTCAGCATCAACTAATCAGGTTCAGCAAGCAATCCAAGCTTTAACCGGAACGACGTGAGTTATGTTGGGAGATAAAGATGTCCTTCCGCCCTTCACTCGGCTCACAAACGATGGCGTTTTTTTCAATCAACTCCTACTTCAGACTAAAATGGGTGCTCAAGGTTTTCAGCCAGTTCTGAGTGCAGGACAAAAAATGCGGGCGAATCTCATGTTTAGTTCATGAGCCTATTCGATGGTGGCCGACTTGTTCGCTGAGATTGGTAATTGTGTTGCAGGCGTTTCCACACCAATCGATGTGGCATTGTCAGTGCGTTGCTGAGAAGCGGGACAGAGCTGTGCGCTGGTGGCTGCGTATAGAGCAATTGTGTGCACCAGTAGATAGCACATAAGAAGGCTTCCTTCGGTTATAATTGATAGCCCTGTTAGTGATCCTATTGGTAGGATTTTTCAATCCCGTCCTGATCAGACAACAGCCAGATGGTCTTTGAATAGAATATCTCCAATTCGTAACCTGTAAGCTTGACAGGACTGGTTTCGCGGCCGCATTTGCATCATCACATTCACTTTACGATTTCCAGCTCGTACAGGTTCATAGAATGGGTTCAGTTTAAAGCATCGTTTGACCGAGTTCGTTGTAGAGCTTCGTGATTTCAATAATTCCATCCGCGCAGCAGAATATTTACATCTTCCAACCTAAGGCTTCCATCTTGACGTGGTGGTCGGGCTTGAACGCTGCAATGATCCCACGGGCTAGAGTGGCTGGAATTTCGTTCCACAAGGTACAGCCTTGCCAGGAAGGTCAAAGGGGAGCGGTCAGACCAAGGGCAGCGAGACCCTGTCCTACGAGTGGTTGTGCTACGAAGCGGTATGGGGGAAAGTCATTCTATCATGTGCGATCGGAATGTGGAGGCAGTAAGGTGTTTTCCTCAGGCGACCATCATTTTCATATTCGTGAAAGCAGCAACGCTGACTTCCCCCGAGGAAGGATGGGTTAGAAAAGGTCGGCCTTAAAAACCACACAGTTTCCCAACGTTTGACCGTGACCACTGGCACAATGTTCAACAAGGTCGAAATAATTATAAAATCAAGGAGTCCAGTGCTGTTCAAAAGGAACTTGCTGTGAGACAGTAATGCCCTATTCCCTGTGCCTTCAGGTTAGGCCAACCCCATGCAGCCGACAGGGTTTCCAAAGAAAACACTACTCTCCGCTGCCTCGCAAGTTAAACTTTCAAGTCAGAAAATACATGCAGGTTCCTCCCACTGCCGTGTGGGTCACACTTTTGAGTCACAGGCTCAATGTGGGGTAACTCAGTCAAACCCCCTTTCTCAACATGTTTAACCTGGAATTATCATTTGCCCGCAAAGCTCTGTGTCCACTGATGTCCCTCCTCAAATCCTTCCTACTACACAAACAAACGTTGCTGGATCATTTAACGCCAGTTATCTGATCAAAGGGTATTATGATCTCTATATTTTAACAATGGAAGCACCTTTCTAAATCCACAAGATCTTTTCTCTCGATGGCAAATAATCAGAGCACGCCGGAAACATAGGCTCCATTAAAATTGACGTATGGTGTCTGAGGAACAAGCATGTGTTCATCCATCTTAAAAAGCCAAGGACTGACTAAATCAATAGTGTACTGGCAGTGAGCACGTGGATAAAGCGTGAGGAAATCTGAAAGAGGATATGGAAGCAGCATTTAGTGTTGTTTGTTCGACTTCTCCGATTCGATCACAAGACCAGTGGGCGTCATCGAGATTTGCTATCCAGGAGTGATACAGCAGACAACGAGTACGAAGGCGTTCGCAAATCCATCAACCCCCAACTAGTGGAGAGCTTGAGGAAAGACCGAGAGCTCTGGTGGACATCGAAAGTTCAGATGATGATGAAGGCTTTTGCTACCGGCAAGCCGTGCCCTATATTAACTGATCCTAGGAGAGTAGCAGTTGGTGAAATGATAAGTGAAACTGACCGCTCATTAATTCAATCCCGAACTTTGACTGGAAAGATGGGCCGGACATTCCGAAAAACAATTAGGCCTCGTGCTACCAAGCCTGTGGAGAAAATGTACGCAGGCAAATAGAATGTAAAACTAAGTCGCCTGTCGGAATAAAAAATAAATTACGAAATGTCGGTACCCAAACGCGAGAAGGCACCAGGACAGGACAGTCTGTATCCACTCCCTGGTGACCCATCTGACAAAGCTTATTGATGCTATGTGGAACGAAGAGAAGATGCATGAAGAACGAAGCATGTCGACAGTTATCCCTATCTTCGAAAAGGGTAACTGAACGTTGTGTGTAAACCACCGTGGCATCAGCCTGGTAGGCATGACATCGTAGATCCTCTCTGGTCTAATTATTCGACAGTTGACTGAACATGGGAAGAGGTGGACCTGCCAAAAATAATTTGGATTCCCTCCTGCAAGAGGATGAATCGATCACATTTACACCCTCCGACAGAGTATGAAACAGCGACACTGCTTCCGCCGACCAACAATGGTTTGTTCTTTGATCTGAAAGCTGACTTTGATTCTGTGGACCGTCAAGTATTATGGCAGTGTCTACGTAGAAAAGATGTCCATGTTCTTGATCCTCCTTCGGGCCCTGTGCGCCAACTCATGCGGCCATGTGAAAGCCCACGGGAAACTCGCCTTGTGTCAAACAAGGATGCACTCTTTCGCTTTTCATTCTCAGTTTCATCATCGACGCAATTGTTGGAGACTCACAATCAGCCCTTAATGCCTGTGGGATCGAAGTTCTCCCGGAGTGTCCGCTCAAAGATATCAAGTATGCTATTCTTAGATCCGACGCGTGAAAATGCAAACAATACTAAATAATCTAAATAGTTTTGCCCCACGGTTTGCTATGTGCTTCGGACCTACAAAGTGTAAAGTGCTACTGCAAGACTGGGTAGGCTCGAAAACTAGCCTAATGTTGCAAATGAGCCACTTGACAAGGTAGACAAAGTTTGTCTACCTGTTTAGCTGTAGCAATCCCATTGGTCCAGCGAAATGTGTTATTTCCATCAGGATTAGAAAGGCCAGAGCAGCTTTTGTGGATCTGCGTCACCTGTGGCGTAGGTGTGACATCACCTTAACCGTCAGGGATCGAACTTACAATGGTGCGGAGCGCTCCATATTATTATGCGGATCAGAGACCTGGCCACTGCTCAAGGAGGACGTCAAAAGACTTGAATTGTTTGTCCATCGATGTATCTAAATAGTTTGCCCCACGGTTTGCTATGTGCTTCGGACCTACAAAGTGTAAAGTGCTACTGCAAGACTGGGTAGGCTCGAAAACTAGCCTAATGTTGCAAATGAGCCACTTGACAAGGTAGACAAAGTTTGTCTACCTGTTTAGCTGTAGCAATCCCATTGGTCCAGCGAAATGTGTTATTTCCATCAGGATTAGAAAGGCCAGAGCAGCTTTTGTGGATCTGCGTCACCTGTGGCGTAGGTGTGACATCACCTTAACCGTCAGGGATCGAACTTACAATGGTGCGGAGCGCTCCATATTATTATGCGGATCAGAGACCTGGCCACTGCTCAAGGAGGACGTCAAAAGACTTGAATTGTTTGTCCATCGATGTCTTCGGAACATCGCATGAGTCTGGTGGAAACACCGGATCAGCAATGCGCAGCTACCTATCCCACCTCCCCGAATCATCGGTGAACAAAACTGTGGCAGCTACAACCACTGTACATACGCGGTTCTTATAGCTGATGATGAATATGATGATGAATGACCGTTAAATCTGCCGGATCTTACCATACGGAAACTAAGGTGAGCCATGTTTTGATATAACTGACTTGTGTTCGATGATCCGGTTAGACAGCTTCCCTCCGGTTTGTCCTCTGGGTGTTTGTATTGTTCAGAGCAAATTTTCTGGGATATAAAATTGTTCCCATTGCTTTGTCTCGTTTCGTCTTTTGGATTTGAAACCAACCATGTGAATGTATCAATTACTCTATAGATCAGCGGAATTCCATACGGTTGCAATATTCTGGCTGTCACTTCAAATAATTCTTGGATTTGAGTATCATTAACCGTTTAGCTGTTCGTTCTGGACGTTTTTGTTGTCACTGAGATGTCCTTTTCTTTGGGCCTGTTCGGATCAAGTCTTCCACTCCCATTTCTTTGCTAACTGTTTCATTCTTTTCTCTTCAGTCCCAAATAGACTTTGAGCACGCCTCTTTTTTATGATTCATCGGGTAGTTGCTAGGATATTTCAACATTACATCTGCATGCATCCTCTATAGATACCCGCAGGTCTGAGGTATTCCGCTGGCGGTCAAGAGTGCCGTTTGTCAGTACCTTCTGCCCGTAGTTGTTGCTAGTCTATACGGCTTTCTTGCGAGTTTTTATCGGGGAATGTGGTGCCGAAACTCCTCCGACGGCCATTTTGCTTTCAAGACATGCCCTAGGCTGGCTGAATAGTTTTCGTGGGATGTATCTCTGACGTTCAGGATAGACCCTTTGAGTTAGAAATTCTCTTCAGCTTGGCTGAGAACGTGACGAGATAGTTTTCCTTGCTGCTGCAGCAGCTATTTGTTGTCATTCCTATTGACGAAATGACAGGTTGAGCGCGCACGTCGATAGACCAACTTAGGAATCACCATGTCGAGCATTTGTGTCTGGCTGTAACGTAATGCAATCACGCCAAAAATCTGGTCGAAATTAGCATGAGTAAATCAGAAGTGGCCAAAGCACAATAAGTAGAAATGTGAAGGCAAAACAGCAAATCCCGTTCTTCTCAATGCTGTACAGGTTCAAATCTGAAGTTTTCTTATCGAAAGCCTAATATATTCCACAATAAATACCGCCATATCCCGTCTAAATCCTGTAAACAGCTGTTCTGAGCTGACGTTACCTTTTTCACTGCTTCAAGGTCCTTGGTCCATAACTGTTTGTCGTTTTCGAGGAATGAAGTAAAGTAGCCGGGACAACTGCACAGTGTCACATGGAATATAACTGGCAAGCTCAACTGAATACCTGCCCAGCAATCTGTTCCGAGCGATTGAAAAATAAGGTTGTCCGTGTATGAAGTCGCCACAGTCCACGGCGGCCTTTCAGTTTATTGCTACTTATGAAGCAGTGAAAACGGAAAACAAACCGAAAGCACTTCCAATACAGGTGAAGCAGGTCTCAACAGTGAATCAAAGGACACCACGCACGTAAGCGAAGTCGGACCTCCAAAGTCCTACTGGCGTGGGCATAGCAGCCAACTAAAACCATCCTCCTGGACCACACCCGCTCCCTGGAAGCACAGTGTCCGCGCGATATCTTTGATCACCGCACCTTCAATTCATATTTGTAGGGAATTTCACGACTTCAACCTAGGAAAGTAATTAAGACTTCAAGACATTATGTATTCGCGATGTTCCCAGGAAAATCTGTTCCACCAGTGTCCTGAAAAACTACTTGGTTTGGAGGACTGAGGGTCATAACCGGTAAGCATACAACACAGAGGAAGACTGAATAAAACAACCGAATGAGAAAAGACAAAACATAGCAACTAGGGTTGGAAATGAAAAAAATGCCAATTCATAGAGCCGTTTGGCATGTGTATGAAGAACACATGGACCGAATAATTTTCATAAAATCGATGCACCTAGCACACGTGCAAACGGTTGGCTGGTGAATGGCCACAAACACACGTTTAAACACATACACACACGTAAAGCATATTGGTACGCCAGGCTGCTTAGAATGGGAAATGAAAGTATACTTACCTTAAGGTAACCAAACTGATCGATCAAGATATTTTCCGGTTTCAAATCGCGGTAAACCAGTTCCAAATAGTGGAGATATTCGAATGCCAGAACAACTTGACCAGCATAAAATCGTGCGTGACACTCGCTGGAAGTAACATTGAGAAAATGTCGGAAAGGAAATTGAGTGTGGATAGCGG
This sequence comes from Opisthorchis viverrini, assembly GCF_000715545.1. Classification (NCBI taxonomy): domain Eukaryota; kingdom Metazoa; phylum Platyhelminthes; class Trematoda; order Opisthorchiida; family Opisthorchiidae; genus Opisthorchis; species Opisthorchis viverrini. The sequence goes on from NW_008751797.1 coordinate 1,112,358, forward strand.
AGAGCTGTAACCTTGACTTCAGCAAACACAACTGTGTCAGGAAAACGCTGCCCTCTGAAACAAGTGATTACAGTAAGATGTTTTTGGGAGTATTTATAACTACTGCTATCATCCTGCACCGCAAACGATAAAATTTAATGCAGTGGTGGCGATAGTGTGGTTGACAGCATTCTGATGTGCCAAGTGGTTCACTAATAGTGAACTAAAGCACAACATAAAGGAAATTACTCACAAGGTTTCTGAAAACTCTTCGACAGCCCACGACCGGTTTCTTGGGGCTCCTCAGGTAGGCGCAGTCCCAGAGTTTCCGTCAACCTTATGTTCTAACTGAACCCAAACTGTAGTGTTTTCGAGAAATACACTCATTTGCAAATCAATTTGGTTTTCACGAGAGACTCAACTGAATCTCTCGTTTATGATATTCTGCAACTGAATGTGCTGCACACAGGGCTGTCGAAGAGTTTTCAGCAACCTTGTGGGTAGTTTCCTTTACGAAAATATACTACGAAATCTCGAATATCGTGTCAACTGAATCATGAGGCGGCCTGTATGCAGCAAATTCAGTTATAGAATATCATAAACTAGAGCACAACATGTTTTGTTTTGACAACAGCTTAACTGAATTCCCTAGTAATTCCCGAAAGGAATCTCTGCAACGGTCGTGACTATACAAGATAACTGGTTGATGGCTTCCATTTCAATTACCATAGTTGTTGGCATTTTGTTTCGTTTATTTAAATCGTTGGGAACATTAACCAACAAAACCAAATATGCAGTAGCAAATCACTGGACAGACTCATAAATGAACACCAAAACCAGCAGCCTATCAAGAAAAAATACGGGCATGAAAATGCAACGAATTCGGCAAAAATGAATGAAGTTTTGCTCTGCCGATAACTAGCGGAAATAACGCTTGATTTGGAGGTAGATAAACTTCGATTCAGTTAGAGTGAATCGGTGGCCAATCATCCACAGCCACTCACAAAATGAAGTCATCAGAATCACGATAACAAGATATGGCGTAATCCTTTGACCACACCTTTGATAGTGAAAGTAATTGGTTTGAAGCACATGGTCAACCGGACATAACGTAGACCATAAGAGCATGCGGAGGCAATAAGGAGTATAAGACAATAAGCTGCCGGATGTGTGCACTTTCCATTGACGGCGCTGACAACTGTTATGGATCACTAATATTCGCATCCAACAAAAATAATATTGTTTGGCCTGGTCCAAGGGAGTGCACATGAAATAAACTTGGGGAGAGCACATACAGACGAGAAACTTACTTGAATCGACCAACCCGCCGCAGATAAGAAAACATCTCACCACCGTTTACGAATTCTAGTACCATGTACAAGTTGCTGTTATCCTGAAGGACGTACAAAAAAAGAGAATAATGATGGCGGACTAAAACTTCCGGGTAACACCTCGACCCTTTTGTTTACAAGGGGACTTGAAGAAGAAAATACAACATGAATCGTCCAATTTCATACAACTGCGATACACTAATTCATGTGCTGTTATCAAGTACGTTGTCGTCCCTCGTAACTTTTCCGTGTGTGGTTGGTAGCGAAAGATTATGGTAGGATGTATCACAGATGAACACTCCCATCAGATGAGGACCAGCCACATATGATAAATCTATCGACTTTAATGGAAAGCGACTCTACAGGAGAAATTAGTTCAATGCGTAAGTGCGTCTAGATGACCCTTGGTGATGATTCCTAAGGCAGCTTGCAAATTAGGTAAAGGACTCCCGGGATCACTGAATAGTCACTACCGTCCAAAGCCCATTTCACAAGACTTGTTTCTAGATGGCCAAAATAGTTAAGAAGTTTCTTCCACAGAGACGTACGAGTTACTGCCATCTGCTGGACTGCCACATTATTAGGTCCTTCAGGATTCTCCGGTTTAATGAATTCTTGAGAACGTGAAACGCAGTCCGTAAGCTCAAAAGCGGCGTTAAAGCCTGTTATTTCTACCTCCTCTGTGAATAACATGCTAAAGATGAATCATTTATCTACCGCGCAGTGGTTGTGACAGATTATTGAAAACGAAACTATCAGACAAGACTAACTCTTCCGAGGAATAAAGTAGATGAATGCTTAGCTTTCGGACAATGCTATGGGTACGTAAGCGGAACTGGCAGCAAGACACCAGGTGGGCCTATCTGTGTACCGAATAGCGGAAACGGGCAAAAACGATTCAAGATATTTGTCTCAAGAAACTGACAATGTCAGCAATGACTCATAATACTGCGTTAGTGGTCAGTACGACTGATTAATACCAGCCATTAATAAGGCTGAAGATGCAGTCGATATCGGCGCGTCACCTGACCGTTGCTTATATTTGCCTATACTCAGAACGTCATTCAGCACACCATTCGTCATTCTAGAACTTGAAAATTACTGCTTGGTATCACCGAGCGCAGTCCAGTGTCAGGGGTGGGTTTGAACCACGGACAAATGAGTGGTGACGCAAACCCTTTCATACCACTTAGGACCGAGGGTAATCGATGGCTGCAACGAAGCACCATCGAACGCTGTTGTCTTTGTTTGGAATCGCTTGATCGTATGAAACACACCGGAGGATTTACCATAGTGATGGCGTTCATCAAGCAACAAGAGAGTTTTGCAGAATTTCGTGTAATCTGGTTGGGTAGGTGACGCCTAGCATGTAGACGGTCTTTATGGTAGCTAATGAAAAAGTGCAGGTAGGTGGTACGAGTCGCTAGAGAATGTCGCGGGTAAAACGGCAAAGAAAGTTCACAGGTGAAGCGACAACTTCAAGGATCCGGTCACGCCATCCAAAAGCCTAAAATGGAAATCCTAAAATCAGCACTAACCATTTGTCCATGCCAAGAGTTGTATCACAAAAATCATTTGAGGACCCAGACTGGCACCATAAAACCAGATAATGCGCCATTTCATCTCAATCTAGGGTACTACGTTCATCGTTGGAATCTCAGTCTGCACGGATCTTGGCAACGACTACCATTCGTGAGCGGCAACGGCACGGGGCACTTTTGAAACTACTTGCCGTAAGGTGAATTGTAGGTGCGATTCTCAGGCCACAAGGAGACCTAGTAATTAAACATCAGCGCTAACCGTTAAGAACCTGGTTTTCGATTCTCCTTCAGTGATGAAACGCCATTCAGTGCACGGCAATGGAGACAGGAAAGGGTTGTACAGTGAAGAATCTGTTGTGCAGAGGATTCGCTCATGCTATTGTGGTCTGCGCTGCTGCAGCAAAAAATGAATGATGTAGAATAGCATAGCAATATCCATGGAGGTTGAGTAATCTGGACCTGATCAGGTGAATAAGCTCTAGTGTTCAGCCACTCCCCATCGTTCTCTCGGTAGTTCACTATCAGTTGGCTCAGGTCATCCAGAAGATTGCATTGTCGTCCTTGCTGTTGACCTGGCGCGCAACGGATCAACTTGGAATGTCAAGAATAGTAACTTGGATGTGCAGCACTCTTCAAACCAAAGAACAATTTTGTTAAATGGTCCATATGATGATCTCTGGTCGGGCGGGTGTTGTGGTCATGTAAACTGTGAAAATTAAAAGCCCTAGCTTTGTGCCTGAGTAGCTAGTTGATGAGAATAGATGTTCCTCTTAAATGTCAATCTTGGGGGAATCGCGATGTGGAACTGCGGCCAATAGTTCCATGGTTCGAAGTCACGCCTTGCTCTCTTATTGCCCCTGTCTGTGCTCGAGTAACGTAGAAGTATATCATCCCCCGCGCTTCCTTAGAGATGCACGGTAGAAATGCACCGAAATAGTGCCACAAATGAACGTCTGTTAGTATGGACGTCTTAAGGCGGTACGGGATTCCCTAAAGGTGAACGAATGAAGTCGGGCAAAAATAAGGTTCTGATGTAAATTATGGTTGCACGCTAGCAAAACACTAGTGTTGTGCATTGATGCTATGCTGTCTATGATGATGATGAGAATGAAATTATATCCCTATA